>NC_056625.2:248027092-248327092 GCF_002870075.4 Lactuca sativa
CGATTTGTCTGTGGATGATCTTCTGGTGACCGGAAGCAATCAAGAAGATGTGACAAAGTTCAAATTGGAGATGAGTAACAAGTTTGAGATGAGTGATCTTGGTTTGCTCGCTTTCTATTTGGGAATTGAATTGAATCAAAGTGGAGCTAGAATAACCCTGAAGCAAGAAGCATATGCCAAAATTATTCTTGCTAAGACCCGAATGTTAAAGTGCAACCCCACTAAAAGTCCAATGGAACATAAGTTGAAGCTGACTAAAGATGAAGGAGGAGAGCGTGTAAATCCTACATAATACAGGAGCATAGTAGGAGCACTCAGGTATTTAACTCACACACGTCCTTTTATATCCTTTACAGTTGGAGTTGTCAGTCGTTTTATTGAAAAACCAACCATGAAACATCTTCAAGCTGTAAAAGGTATCCTAAGATACATAAAGGGCACTCAGGATTATGGTTTAGTCTACATAAAATGAGAAAGAAAAATCACTATTACTGGGTATTCAGATAGTGATATGGGGAATGATGAGGATAACAGGAGAAGCACAGGTGGGATGGCTTTCTGTTTGAATGACAACATGGTGTCATGGACATCCCAGAAAAAACGATGTGTAGCTTTATCTTCATGTGAGGCAGAATTTATGGCAGCTTGTCAATGAATTTAGTTACATCGCCTTCTTGCTGAAATCACTGGTCAAAACATACCACTTGCAACTCTGCATGTTGATAACCAGTCAGCTCTTAATTGCATGAGGAACCCTGTAATTCATAATCGAAGCAAACATATCGTTATAAGGTTCCATTTCATAAGGGAATGTGTGGAAGATGGAATGATAGCAGTGGCTCATTTCTGCAGTAAAAGGCAAAAGGACTGAAAAAACCAATGGCAAGAGTGAAACATGAGGAGATACAAAATCTAATCGGAGTAAAGCAGGTTACAAAATCTGAACTAAAGGGGAAAATGTTGAAATAGTTCAAAGTTGGTTTTTGGTCTATACATGTTTTTTATTTTGTTTTCTTAAGTAGTACTTGATTGGAACAAGTCAATGCCAATGCGGGCTAAGTGATCCTAGTCTTTAGCTGATAGTGTGGAGTCAGTTCCTTATTTTTTGTAGTAGTCTAGTTTAAAAGGGCATGGTGTACGTTGATGGGGGTTGTCCCCATTTTGTTTGTTTTACTTACAAAGTGAATAAAGGTTCAACATTTTGCCCAGTTGTTTCTCCGTTCTTTGTTTTTTGATTATCAAGCCTACATATATACCAGATTTACCGTTCCCTGTCATTACTATATTTTGTCCCCAGTAAAATTTACTTTCTTGTCCCTGTTCCTTAATTTGGTGTAAAGTCTTTATCACTGCTACAAAAGACCAACATAAACAACCTCAGTATAAAGATGTTAGTTCTTTTGAAGTTATTTGTTGATTTCTTACCACTCAAAACTTTGAGGTAATTCTTATTTATTTCTATAAGCTGGAGCAATGTATATACTTAATTTCATTATGCTTTTGTCCATATTGTGATGTCACAAAATCCAAGGCTTTTTCTTTGATTTCAATTTTGAAGATACTGGCATGCCCATGGGTTGTGCTATGACGGTCATGTTTTGTACAATAAAATAAATGAGATAAAACCCCAATAATCCATAATGAATTAATAAAAATCGCTTTGTTCTCTCCGCCATATGGGTCTATTCTCCATAATGTCTCCACCTTGCTGGCTATACCAATGTCAAAGTAACCTTCAAATTTACTTTTCCTCTTTTATGATCTGAGGCTTATTTTATTTATTTATTTATTTTTTTGGGACAGATAATGTCAATGTATTTTGCTAAAGATCAATGTTGTAGAAGTTGTTAGATCATTAGTTGTAATAATCGTTATTGAGGAGAATAGATTACTCTTATTAACAAAATTTATGTATGTTATCATATAAAGCATTTTAGTAGAGTAGGTTGTTCTTTTTAAAAATTATTAGGGACAAGAAAATAAGTTGATATTGGATTTAGGGTTCTTAAAGAAAGCATTTTATGCCTCAATTTTTAATCATTTGCTTTTACAAGTTGATGTGTAAAAAGTTGTATATGTACTTACCAATTTATACCTTTTAAATTAATAGTTTTCTGGAAAAACATTTGAATCGTCATATACGATTTCGAATTATGAAATTTGTTTCATTTTATCATCCGTAGTTTCCACGGGTTTAAACCGTGTGTATATATATATATATATATATATATATATATATATATATATATATATATATATATATATATATATATGGGAAAAGTGAATATACCCTTAAGGGTATATAAGCTTAGGTACCCAAACTCACCATAGTACGTCGTTTTGTATCATTTATATACATTGTAATTGTCTAATGTTCTTATAATTCAACTTCTAACTTGATTTACTTCAAAGATTTTTATAAATTTCGAATTTATCTTCCTCTTACATAATTTTCACTTTCAATTATAATATATATAACTTAGTAGGTGTTTGTCAAAAAGATGTGATGTAAGAGGAAGATAATATTGAAAATTTGAAAATCTTGAAAGTAATCAAGTTAAGGATTGAAGTTTAAGAACATTATAATGAATATATCAAACAAAACGACGTATTATGGTGAGTTTGGGTACCTAAACTTATATACCTTTATGGGTATATTAACTTTTCCCTATATATATATATATATATATATATATATATATATATATATATATATATATATATATATATATATATATATATATAGGGGATAGGGAATATACATTACAGCCCCACCTAAGCTTAGGTACTAAACCTCTAAAATATGTCGTTTTAACATGCTAAATATATCTGGTTTGGTTTCACTTGGTAAATATATCATTCTCCATAACATTTCTTTCTTTCATTAACGTTTTATCATCTCCGTTTCCTTTCCTCAATTATCGTTTATTACTTCATCCAAGTGAACATTACTAAATCCTAAACCTAAACCTAAACGCTAAATTTAAACCTTAAACATTAAAGTTAAACCTTAAACCCTAAATCTAAACACTAAACCCTAAACCTAAACCTAAACGCTAAATTTAAACCTTAAACACTAAAGTTAAACCTTAAACCCTAAATCTAAACACTAAACCCTAAACCCTAAACCTAAACCCTAAACCCTATACTCTAAACCTTAAACCCTATTGTGTCAATCTTTAATTTACATCTTGAAGTATTAATCGTGAATCCATTAACTGTAATCTTTATATAGTAAAACAATGTATTTTCAAGAGGTTTAGTACCTAAGCTTAGGTAGGGCTGTAATGTATATTCCCTTTTCCCATATATATATATATATATATATATATATATATATATATATATATATATATATATATATATATATATATAAAGACAGATTTTCAAATTTTAAATTGCTTCGCTATTTAAGGAAACTCTTGCACATGTTTACTGGGTTTAGGCTTCAAGTTGCAAACTGGAAATGTAATCTCAAATTTTCACTCAACGATTTTGCACATAATTTCAATCTACCTCTTCAATGGCCTTTCAACCCAATCACATCACCCACTACCCACCTCACTCCGCCGCGGCTGGACACCCGTATGTTTCCTTGCTTCAGAATTCTCCCCAGAATCAACTCACTTTCCACTATAATCCCAACGCGTTAAGACTACGCGCCACCCTAAAATGTTTCATCTTATTTCTCATTCAGAATCAACTCACTTTCCACTCTTGGGGCTACTGCTCAACCTAGGTTATCTCGTGTTCCATGTTAAAACATTAAATTTAAAAATATTTAGGTTCTTCAATTTAGCTACTTAGGGTGTTTAGGATTTGCTTCTTCTTCTTCTTCTTCTTCTTCTTCTTCTTCTTCTTCTTCTTCTTCTTCTTCTTCTTCTTCTTCTTCTTCTTTTAATTTAAAAGTATTTATTGCCTTATGTTCTAAGTAACGTGGTTTAAAATAATATTTGGATTAGTTCAACTATTATAAGTTTAGTTCAACTTTGTATTGCAGCTTTACTTCTAATTTGTACTGCAATTTTATTTCAACTTTGTATTTTGTTAAATTACCAAATTTTGTGGTTTCATTGCATTGTATGCAGTATGTTCAGTCGTATTCTTAAGAGAACCATTTTAACTTTTTAAGGTTATCTCTAAATCGATGTGCATTCGACATGTTCGTTATGAAATCGAAGCAAATTAAAAGTCTTTGAATGGTTAAGAAACATTACTTTTCTTTGAATTTTGAATCATTAAGTATTTGAATCATTTACCAACACTCTTAATACAAAAATGTTAAGTGCATGTAAAAAGATAACTTAATCACTTTTTTTGTCTTTTTTTTTAAAAAAAAAACTTATTTTGATTTTATATGTTTTTAATGTAATCAATATTAGTAAATGGTGAAACCAAAGGTGGGCATCCAATATTATTACACACTTGATATTTTATGTAAAAACAATTTAGTTAATCATGTATGGCAAACTAAATGAAAAAGACCAACTGTTAGGGAAAAGCCAAGGTCTTGCTATGATTTCTTCAACAAAATATTTATTATCTCTGTACCAACTGAGAAATGACTATTCATGATTCCATAATTGAATATACGGATTCCAAATTAGAGGAATATATGGTGAAACTTTGTTTAAAATGATGTGACAGAAAGCCATATGCGATTTGAAGGACACGATCCAATGTGGATTTTTGTTCTTACATCCACAATTTTATATTATATATGAATGAAGGTGTTTTTGGCTCCGTGCCCTTTGTTCCTTTGTACGCAAGTCTATGATCCTTCTTTTTTTATTGAGTTGTAATGCAAATAGTTCATGTTGGAGCTTGTGTAGAAAGTATTGATTGATTTCTTAGGCACAACAATCTAGGGTTAACGCCAATTAATAAATTGGAACAACTTTGTAAATATATATTCGACATAGAAATTAAAAGGATCGGTTCGAGCAAATTTTCGATAAAAGAAAATCGTTGGAATTACAAAACTTTTTTGATCCACAGTGTATCGCACATGAATCAACCATCGGTATGATTCTAGAAAAAAATCAAAAAATGGGTACGTTGCTACCATTTTGAAAGGATTAAGAAGCACTGAAATAATGTGTAAACCAGTTAAGAACCAATGGTTTAAAACAAAGACAAAGGATCTCTGAACAAAGAAACGCCGTTTCAATTGTCTCAAAAATCGGAATAAAGAATCCAAATAGAGCTTCAACGAGACAAAAGGGGGTTTACGACCACTCAATAAAAAATATCTTAAGTTTCTTTATTATTTGATGATGACTAAACTTGAGTTATGAGTACAAATAATTTTCTAGTTTTTAGGAAGGAAGCTAAATAAAAGCGACTATGATTTAAATTATAGGCTAATATACTTTACAAATCCCTTTACTATTTATTATAGTTTTATCCATAGAAAAAACTTCAAATCATTTTATTTGTCTTGATTCGTACAAGGAGAAAATTTTCTATACATTTTTTTAGTCATCTATCTGCAATTGATGTTTGATCGATCCCAAAGAGAAGGAAGAGATCTTCAGAAAGTGAGTTTTTATGATCCGATCAAGAATCAAACTTATTTGAATGTTTCCGTTATTCTCTATTTTCTTGAAAATGACGATCATCCTACAACAATTGTCAAAACATATTTTAAAAAAGGCTGAGGTTTTAAGGAACTTTGCCCTAATCAAGTGAAATTTAATTAAATTAAGAAAATAAAAACTAAAAGTAGGATGGTGATTTCTATATAATTTTGGATATCTTTTCTAAACTATGTTTTTTTTCTTGCTCTATTAGTATCTATTTATCATTGTTTTTATAGAATTTTTACTAACCTTATTTGACTGATCGTTACAAAATCCAAAAAAATTGTGAAAAAACTACTGTAAAGACTTGTTATCTGCTATGCAACCATTTTGATCTTGTGAAAAAAAAAAAAAAACTAAATAACATATTTTGGAGAATTTGTCATCTTAAAACCATAAGTTACACGATAATCCTAATTATCAAGTCCATACTATGAAAACAGAGTTCGGTATCATTGACAAGAATATTCCGTTGGATCATATCAGTATTTCAAAAAAGAATACACTTTTGTTTTAACATTAAACTTAACACGTGAAAAACAGAAGAAAGATGACAATATCATATCCATAAACAGAAATATAGACAAATTTTCAACTTTCAATTGCTTCGCTATTTATCGAAACTCTTGCAGATGTTTACTGGGTTTAGGCTTCAAGATGCAGATTACAAATGTAATAACAAACTTTCAATCATTAACGATTTTGCACATAATTTCAATTTACCACTTCAATGGCCGATCAAACCAGACACATCACCGGAAACCGAGGTCACTCCGGCGCCACTGTACACCCTTATGTTTCCCGGCCTCCGAATGCTGCACAGAATCAACCCACATTCAACTCTAATCCAAACGCGTCAAGACTACGCGCCACTCTACACTGTTTCATCATCATTCTCGTCGGCTTTATCATCACCATCGTCATCTTTTTCTTCTTTTCCTGGATGTTGTGGCTCGATCTTAACTCACGTCATCCTCTGTTTCGTGTAGAAACATTAACCCTATCCAATTTCAGTATTTCGTCGAACTCACTGATTTCCGGCAAGTTGGACGCCAATTTCGTTGTTCGGAACCCTAGTCTGAGAAATACTCTTTACTATGATAAAATCGAAGCTGATCTGTTTTACAAATCAGATTTAATTTCAGTGGCTATTTTGCTGCCTTTCATGCAGGGAACCAATAATGAGACAGCGATTAGGGCGACCTTTGCTTCTTTGACAGGGCATGTCGATGATCGAGATCGAGATAGCATCATCAATGGTGAGAAGATGATAAAGTTTAAAGTGGTGATGATAGTTAGGGTTAAGGCTAGTGCTTGGGGGGTTGGAAGGACGACCTTCAGTGTTTATTGCTATAATTTACGAATTGGGATTTCTTCGAAAGGTAATGGTGGAACTCTGGTTGGTGGTTCCAAGAAATGCCCGGTGGTTGTCTAAGGCTCTAAGCGTGACTGTGACTTACTGAATGGTTTTCAAGGAAAATTCTGGTGTTCTTCAATTTCTCAATTGAAATCTACTATATGGTGTTTAGGATTTGCTTATGTTTTTTCAATTTAAATGTATAGTAGCATATATTCTAAGGTTAGTAGCTTATAAACTGGTTTAAAGAAAAGAAAAAAGATTAGTTCTAACTATTATAATTTTAGTTCAACTTAGTATTGGAGCTTTAGTTTTAATTTTGTATTGTAATTTTAGTTAATTTTTGTATTTTATTACATAAAAACTTTTATGGTTTCATTGGGTTGTATGTTTAGTTGTATTCTAAACGAACCCATTTAGAGGTTATTTTTGTGTCGATCATCAATCATTATGAGTCGTATTTGATATGGCCTATGAACAAATCAAAAGTCTTTAGGCTAACTGGTAAGGGAGGAGTTTCACACGTCTTGGGCTAAGGTGGTGCGCCTCCCCATGCGTGAACACCGCCCCAAGTCCGGTTGGTTGCATGTGGCGGGAGGCGGAAGAAGGGTGAAGATGCTAGCTTTGATTGGCCGTTCAATTTTGGAACGTTATATTTGACCGTTTGATGCTTAAAAAACATCTTTTTATTATTTTTTCAAATTCTCTCTATATATACATTCATTTTACACATAATTTCTACTAAACGACACCCATATTTTTTCAAAACAAACACACACATTAAACCAAAAAATGGATAATTTTCCACCTCCGATTTCTTCGTCATCCGATGATAACAATTCTGATGAGGATTTGATTTTGTGTATGTTGTTGTCCGCGACACGAGACATGATACATGAGAGGGGTGAAAGTTCAAATGTCGAAAAAAGCCTAGAAAATGGATCAACCGGGATCGAGAGGCGGCACATGAACTTTTGGTACGTGATTACCTTGTCATTGATAGTTTATATGATCTATCGAAATTTGAAGAACGTTTTCGTATTAGTAGAAATTTATTTTTACGTATAGCTAGACATTTGGCATGTAATTATGAAATTTCCAATTACGATGGGATGCTAGAGGTAAACTGTAACGCCCGTAGATCCGGGCTAGTCAATTTAGCGGCAATAGGGGTCGGAAATGACTTTTCGACAAAAGATTATTAAGAATAAATAATCTCAACCAAGTTTTAGTATATGTTACAAGGTTTCCGTACATATAAAGAGAGTCGAAATCCGAGTTATAACGAAGAAGTTATGACCCGTCGAAATCTCGCGACAGAACCGACACGATACCGGGAGGCGTAAATAGTGAATTTACGATAGAGCAAGATTTAGCCTTAGAGATCTAAACGAAAGTTGTAGTATATGTTAAACCGATAGTGTGCATAAAAAGAACATCCAAATCTGACTTCGTATGAGGAAGTTATGATTTTTCTAAGATTTAGCATAGCAGTACACAGCCCGAAATCTGAGTTTTAGATCGGTCGATTTTTAGCCAAAATAATCTAAACGATAAATGAAGATATCATTAATAGGAGTTAAACGATAAAAAGACAGTCGAAAACGGAGCTCGTATGAGAAAGATATGGACGAAGCTTAGTCCCTACTCTTCGAGCGTTGCGAATTCGATACAGTTTTGTAAATTTGAGATAGAGTGAGAATTAGCCGGCGGGATCTAAACGAAAGTTGTAGTACTCGTAAATACCAACGCATGGATATAAAGAACGTCGATAATAGAGCTCGTATGCGAAAGTTATGGACGAAGCTTAGTCTCTACTTTTCGAGCGCGGCGAATTCGATACAGTTTTGTAAATCCGAGATAGAATGAGAATTAGCCAACGAGGTCTAAATGGGAGTTGAAGATCTCATTAATAGGAACTCAACAGTAAAAAGACAGACAAAAACGGAGCTCGTATGCGTAAGTTATGGACGAAGCTTAGTCTTTACTTTTCGAGCGCGGCGAATTCGATACAGTTTTGTAAATCCGAGATAGAATAAGAATTAGCCAACGAGGTATAAATGAGAGTTGAATATCTCATTAATAGGAACTCAACGGTAAAAAGACAGACAAAAACGGAGCTCGTATGCAAAAGTTACGGACGAAGCTTGGAGACTATTTTACTATACAATTCCTATAAATAAGAGATGAAGTCTTCATAATTTCCTCACACCTTCAAACCTTTATTTCTCTCTCTAACTTCTCTCTAACCTCCCTAAACCCCTCCCAAGTCTAGGGAACCTCCCTATCATGAGAAGAAAGCCCCGGAGCGAGAAGAAAAGCTTTCGGCTCGGAAACGTTGCTCCAGCGGAGCCCGGTTTTTAATAAAAACCCGCTGTAAGTGAGTTACGCCTATACTATATTTAATATAGCTTTTATTTAATTATAGTAACATTATTAGGACCTTAAAATAATTATTTGGGCTATTATTATGAGTTATATTGAGTGTTATTTAACGCTTATATAATAGTAATGATAGCTAGACTATTAATTAGTCGCGATTAACGTTAAAACTAAACTCTAGTGGTATTAATACTAGATTTTGGTCAAGGAAAAAAATTGTTTTGAGATAACGAAGTGTTGTTCAAGTACCGAGTCACCACCTAATCAAGTGAGTGCATAGTTACTTTCAGCTTACACATAGATATGAATTATTTTATATAAAGTACGTGCTATGTGTGCATATTATCTGAATACTTGCTATCTATGCTGGATGAACGTTTTATACATGTTTTCAATGATTTAAACTGTATATGTATTTTATATCTACAAAATGTGTTGGTTAAAACATGGGTAGATGTAATAGTTGCTGTGTGACAAAATAAAATAATGAGAGGCCTCGTTATAGATGTTATTGATGATCCAGTCATCTAGCGGAGTATAGATGACGACCATAGACTATTCTAGACAGTCCTGTGGAACACTAGCAGGCTCGCAACCTGTAGGTGTTTATTTGAACTGTGTGTTTATTTGAACTGTGTGCTCACCAGATGTACTCCATCCCCCACATGGTTGCCTTAGAGCCATTTATTGTTGAGGAATCCCCTTAGCAGTAGTTTCCATCCCGATGATAGTCCTTAGACTAGGTCCCTTGTGTTAGATGTTTTAGGGACGTAAAGTGAGCATAACGGGAATGGGTAATCGTGTTTGTTTGGTTTGATAAAGTTAATAAACTTATTTATTGTGAGTTGAAAACCCTATGTGCTCACCAGACTCCCAAGCCTGACTCACTCAGTTTCTTGTATTACAGGTAGTGGCGCATAAGCATAGATGTGATGTCTTGGGATGAGAGATTAATGGATTTTAGGCCTGTAAATACGGAATAATGTAGTAAGGCCTATATTGTATTGTTTATGCTTATGATCTGTATCGAACATGACATCCCGAGTCTTTTTAATGAAATACATTTCTACGGAAATGCTTTTGATAAATCTTTATCATATATTGTTTTGGGACAAATTCCGCAACACTTTTATTTAAAATATTACTCTGATTTTTAAACAAAGCATAAACAAAGTCGGTCTTTTCTGGCCGTGAAAATGGGGATGTCACATAAACGTGGTTCTACTACGATACAAAAATGTACGGCCGCTCTTAGACAATTGGCATACAACATCGCCATAGACGCATCAGATGAGTATCTAAAAAATGTTTGAAAAGACGGGTCGAGAGTGTACATATCTATTTTATGAGTATGTTATAGAGCTTTACCGTGACATACACTTGTAGCATGCAACTAAAAGCGATGTGGAACAGTTGTATGTCGCGCATCAAGCTAAACATGGTTTTCTAGGGATGCTTGGTAGCATTGATTGTACACATTGGGAGTGGGCAAATTGTCCAAACGCGTGGCGTGGTCACTTCACGCGAGGTGATCATGGGGTGCCGACTGTTATTTTGGAGGCGGTTGTTTCAAATGACCTATGGTTTTGGCATGCATCTTTGGTATGGCGGGGTCAAACAAAGACCTGAATGTGCACCAGAAATGTCATATGTTGTCAATGGAAATGAATATAAATATGGGTATTACTTAGGTAATGGGATATATCGAGAGTACGCTATATTTGTCAAGTCATACACATTTCCAGCCAACGATAAACGAAAAATGTTCAAGTTAGCACAAGAATCTGCAAGGAATGATGTAGAACGGGTGTTTGGAGTCCTCAAACAAAAGTGACACATAATCAAACATCCGACACGAACATGGGACAGAGAAAAAAATTAACGACAGTGTTGACTGATTGTGTTATTTTACATAACATGATAATAGAATAAGAGGGTTGGGCTATTTGTTCATATACCACAAACGATATACTTAATCCACCTGCAGTAATACAAGTTGGCAGTCCGGCAAACTTCTCAAGGGTTTTAGAAATACAAAAACCGTGAAACACATCACAATCTACGACATGATTTGACTGAATACATATGCGAAAGACAATGGTGACGACCAGGAGGATGAGGACGGTGACGACGAGGAGGATGATGTCGGTGACGACAACGACGACGATTAGAATTTTTCTATGTTTTTTAATTTTTATATTATTTAGACAATGTAATGTTTAATTTTAGTAATATAAGTTTTAAATTTCTATGTTTTTAATTAATGAAATGTGGTTTTATTTTCTTTATGTTTTCAAAAAATTAATTTATGTTATAAATTATGTTTTTTTTAATATAATGTTAAAAAAATTAATTGTTTTTTGTAGAGTGGTAACCATTTTTAATGTTTAGTGGGTTGGTGGTAAAGCTAACGTAGCGTAGAGGTGACGGCGTTTTTTCGGTGGGTTCAATGTGACCACTCCCTACAGCCTTATAAGACATTACTTTATTTGAATCACTATGTTATAACCCGTGGGAACCACGGTTATGGAATTAAACAAATTTTCATAGTTAAAAATCATAATTATTAATAAATTATTTTTAAAATTTATTAAGAGAGGTATGACATTGTCATGTAATTTTATAATAGTTGATTTAAATAATTATATGAAATCATTTTTCAAGATACATAGGATATTATTTGTGTGAATTAATGAAAAAATTGATGTCATATGATAAAATATAAAATATAAAATTGATCATAAAATAAAACAGCTACAATAAGTTAAGTAAATGAAAATTTAGTATATGACAAATTATACAATCAGGTTATTATAATAATGAAAGTAAAAAAGGGTTACAAATGTACATAGAACAAAAGTTGAAGGTGTTACATGCCTAAGAAAAAGATAAATCACATGACATGTGAGAAATGAATTGAACGGAGATATGCTTTTGAAATGAATCGAATTAGAACGTTGAAGATCACTCACGAATACAAACTATGACTATGAAATAATAACAAATTAAAGATCGAGCAGAGTGATGTTTTTGGAAGACAACGAATATGGTATAAAAATCGGTGACCAAGTCGGAGGTGTCGTTGAGCTGGAGAACACGAAAAATAGTGAACAATAGAGTCAAGAAGAAATATTGTGAATTATGTATAGGTGATGTTATTTTTGGGTAAGGTTAGCCTGGAGTTGAGATATAATGGTTCCTGAGAACAAATTAATAAAAATGAATGATCTATAAATAGTTAACTTAAGAAATGGTCAATGTATAAAGAATAACAATAATAATAATGATAATAAGACCCTGGATATGAATAAAAAAAATTAGGAATGCATTATTAAAAAGTTAAAAACCGTAATATGACAAATTCATACAATCCACAACCAATATTATTGCCCAAACAAAGTCTTCACCTCCTAATCATTAACCAACAATTCGAATTAAATTCAAAAATAATTGTGTGATTACAACTTGCCCCTGTAGAGTACTCACATCCTAAATTATATCAACCACAACTATTCAGCTCAGCCACAAATTCATGCATTCAACATTGTTCAGTATGTCCTAATCCTTATTATTAATCAATCTCTCAAAACAATCCATGTGATATGAAATCAAAGTATTTCTAATACTACAATACCTGAATGTAATAATAATGTAAAAGGGTGTACTACAATACCTAATTCTATATCGTTTATCATAATAATATAAGATGATCGTATTAGGACAATAGCTTCTGATCAAGTGATTAACCATCAAACATATTAAAGTATATAAGAAAATTAAGTAAAATAACTTTTAGGCCAATATATATAAAAAAAAAAGTAAGAGTAGACTATAAAAAGGAAGGATATAAACAATGAAATAAATAAATTATTTACTTGTAGATCTTTTATAGGGTTCAAAATGATACACTTCTTTGTAGATCCAACATCATATCATATTAAAATGTACCCCCATGTTGTGTTATCAAAAGACCTTACATTTTCCATGCCGGTTTATATGTTTAATCTTATTATTCTAATAGCAGGCTAAATATTATCCTAACATCAAAAGACATTTTTTATAATGATAAGTATCTAAAGCTGATCAAAACAACTAATGTTGATAGAAATAAATAAAGCTAGATTGAAGAGTTTATTGCCACTTTTAGCAGAACAAAAAGGTATTAAGGGTGACCATGAATGATTGGAAAGCTGGCGGTGACACATAAATTAAGCATGACAGAAGTTCATATGTGGGCATATTTGGAATGTCAAACAAAGCAAAACCAAACAAAGTAAAGGAGAGGATTCACAGGTCACCTCTTTAGATTTCTAGCTGCAATTAAAGTGGGATAGTTGTACGAGGGCAAAAAAAAAAGGTAGATTGTTTCTTCCATTTGATTAATGAAATAGTAGCACATAAATAATTTCATATCTATAATCAGGCCAAAAGTAATTTAAATTTTAAACAACCTTTCTTGTCCTATAGAAAACCGCCATTATGCACAAAAAACTATTTCATATAAAAAGATGGAAATATAAGTTTTATTAATGCTCTGAATTGAGTAGTTGTAATTGGCCACACACAAATTGGATAATGATGCAAACTAACTCAACAAAAACACACGAAAGAATTTCATGAAAAAAGGTAGAAAACACATATCTTTTCACACTAACCCGCAAGGGGCTCAACTCAAAATAGGGAAACGAACAGATAGAATCAAACCTTTCATTCAAGCATTTTAACAAACACTTGGCAGACAATCATATGTAAGGATCAGATTTCTTCTCTAATAGTGAGGTTGCACAACAACTCCAAAAAGTTAAATCTCTATCATTGTTTTTCAAACTTGTTAATTTCATACTCGTCAATTAAATATGTGGACCAAAATCAACAGAAGGTGAAAAACCAGGAAATAACTCTATCTTCAATCAAATAGAAATCGTATTAGGTCTAAGGTAAAAAGAATAAGTAATGTAAAAGATTATGAACTCATTTAAATAGGTTTAGAAATTGAAAGATACAGATGAAATCATAAAAGAATATGAACTCATCTTCTTTGAAAACCAAGAAATATCTAACTTTAAAGCATTGGTGTGTCCAACAATGCTCAAAACTATCCGAATTTCAAAAAATTTATCTCTGCACAAGAAACTGTAGGAGGATCATTGCGTTTTTTTATCATCATATTGAAGAAGAAGCCGCATCATGATTTTATGGTCAGAGAGATTAAGAAATAATTTTGGAAACCGATTACCTTCTATATTATGTTAATCAACTCAGCAATATCGTTCATCACTTGCTGATTTCTCGTTCATATAGTTAGAAAGTCTATCATCGTTAGGTTGTGCGAACGTAAATTTAAATTATAATTGCTAATTTTCAAGAATGATTATATTATTATGATTGAAATTGAATGAGCGGCAAAAAAAAATTAAGAAAGCCTTAGAAAATGCCATGTGTCAAAGGAAGGGTTTAGAAAAATGACATGTGCCACCTTGGAGAGGTTTTTATTAGGAGAGGGATTTAGGGACTTTTTTAATAAAAAAACAAAAAATAAATAAATAAATAAAAACATTAAATAATATGGATCGTTATTTCCGGTCATTCAAATAATATGGATCATCAAACTTCTATTTTATCTCTTCTAAGAACGGAGGGTATGGGTTTCCCTCACTTTTTGTGGGTCACACCACCATTTCCCTCACTTTCCTTTCCCTCACCTAAAACTCAAGGAATGGGTGGGAAGCTCCCTTTACTATTTTTTTTATTTTTTAAAAAAAAAATATATTTCATACATATATTATACTCATTTTGTAGGGAATTAAAAACCATTAACTTTGATATATTTTTAGTAGGTATATAATTTTATAAATATTAAAAAAGATAAATTAAAAAAAAAATTGGCCAATAGAATGAAGAGAGAGTGTGTGGCACCCCCTCCCCCCACCTCTTTCCCGCGCCTCCCTTCCCGCACCACCGATGTGGTGCTTCTCCGGACACTTCCCGCAGCCCTCCCCGCTCCCCATACCATCCGGCCTAATAAATAAAACCTAAATATGACACATGTCATCTTCTACACCCCTCCTTGTCACATGGCATCCTCTCCTACATTCTCTTTTCGTATTCTCGCGTATTGCTTACCCATGAATTATTCCTAGAAATCAGCCCTTCAAATTAATAACTATTAACTAATTCCAATCAATCAGGCATTAAATTAGCAAAATTATATTATTTCAAAAATTTTAAACTGATTCCCTGATCACTTCCCTTCTTATATACCTCAGTAATTCTGTTCCATGAATCGGAGAGACTGTCACTTTCATTGCCATCTTGGGAGAAGTTTCTGCGTCTGTTTCAATATTTATTTTTCTGCTACGTTTGAATATTGGAACCATCAGGTGCTTAATCTGTCTTGCTGGTCTGTGTGTATGGCTTATTGTGTGTGTGTTTGTGAGATTGTGAAACAACTTTTTCATTCCATCCATGGTTTTAAAGTGAACCATTCTATGTATCTATTGTTTTTATATTAATATGAAGAAGTAATTGAACATGTACAATGTTAGGGAAGAAGCACAAGAAGTATACGTTTCTTCATCTTTCAATTAATGTTCAATAAGGGACTATCTAAAACACCTTTTTGTTTTTTGATAATTTCATTGAAACCAAAGACCCATTTCTTGTGTTAATCGATTTTGCATCTTACATTGAAGACTGAGAGTTAAGATGTAAGTCTTTTGATTTCTCATTGATTTATGAATTTAGTTTTCCCAGGTTATAATTTTGTGACTGTATTTGAAGATGTAAGTCAAATGTATTTTTCTGATCGTTATGACTATTCTTAGAATTTGAATCTGAAAGCACTGTTTCTAATCCTCTCTCCATCATGAAATATAATAAAACTCAAAGCAGGTCTAAATATTTCATTCCACATACCAATATGTCTTCGTACTGAGGAACAAAGATGGCAAAAGAAGAAGAAAAGACATTATATTTCTTTTAACCATCTTAGAACTATGTTTGTTTCATGATGTGCTTTTCTGGGTGTCAGGATTAAGTCATGTTGCATACTTTTAGGTATGTTAGGAGATAACACCTGCTAGAAGGTTTGAAGAAAAACATCGGTATGACTTTTACTTTTTAAGTTTGTAGATTAACTGTTTGATGAAATGTTTAAGTAAATTAAAATTTCTTTTCTATTGAATGAGTAACAAATAAGTGCCTATTTGGGAAAATCTTTGCATATAACTTTCTTGAGGTGGATGTTTTAGGTCTTCCATTTAGTCAAGCACTTCAAATTCATGTGACATTTTTGTCTCATTTTTAGTATTTTTATGCTATTTAAAGTTATTGAGTAAAACATTGATGTTTTTTTCTTTACTTTCTTGTATTGGGAACGAAAGACAATGTTGGTTCATGTCCTCTTTTATTATGTGTTGATCTAATCTATGCTGATGTGTTTGAAATGAAAATTTATTTCCTTGGAAATAAATAATCTCCCACCTTTATTATTATTATTATTATTATTATTATTATTATTATTATTTGATGCTTAGAATTTTTTTTATCATTAGAAAATTATTATAGATTTGTACATTTCAACAGATTATACTTGGTAATAAATCAAGTTTCAGCATCAGGTGGTTTCTTTGGTCATGTTGTGTTTTTATCCGTTTTTGAAATTTGTAGTTTTATGCGAAATCTGTCTTCTTTAGAAATCATTATTGGTCGACTTTAATTTAGTGATGTTATCACTATGGGCTTGGTAAGGTTGCCATAAGGATGTTATAGTTTAGTTTATGTAGTCCCTGTTGCCGATCAACCACCCACTTATCTCAAAATTTGGGTCTTTAACTAAACCAAAACAACATACTTCATTTAAGGATTGATATATCTCATTATTTTAATTTCCTTATTACAAAACCCGACCATTAGTTATTTTAAGCATTATATCTACCCCAACCATGATATAAAAGGTTGCATACAAGATTTTTGAGAATAGAGACAAAAAAGGCAATGGAGAAAAGGGTTAATCCAAAAGGGATGAGCTATTACAATAACATCAAAATGGGCAATGCGTTTTGATTTTTACCTATATTAGCTTAGTTTTTACTGTCTATTTTATACAACAGTAAAATATAAGTTGCTTATCAGGAGGCTGTTACTCTAAAGAAGCAAGCTCTTAGGTGAAGAAGAGGAAGCATGGATGGCTAAAAGTGAGAATAGAGCATACCATGAAGCAGTAGGATGCTATTAAATGGAAGTACTATTATAGACGAAAAGTAGGGTTCCATTTATTTCTTATTAGGAAAAAGGGGTGATTAACTTAACTTTGAAATTACAGGAGCCATTTATATAAAATTATAAAATTATATTGCATGTCACTTTGAGTTTAAAATTAGTCAATTTATACCAATGTACTTATGAACTTATGTATTTGTTAAGTAATAAGTGCCAATGTCATAGTTTCACATTATTCTTATTTAAGCATGGTACTTTTTAAGTACAATTTTATAATTGTTTCAATTTACAAATAACTTCTTAGCCATAGAAAGTACAATGTTATTTTTGGTTAGTCCATAAATCTGTAAGGCTATTTTTTGTTTTGCTCATGAAAGTACAATGTTATTTATGTTTTTTCCTATTAAATTAATTTTATTGTATACACCTAAAAAGTAAATGCCCATTTACCTCTTTCATTTTTCAATAAAATTATACTTATTTTGGCTAATAGCAACAATATCATTTATATTGTTGTCCTTTTTTTCGTCATTTATATTGTTGTCCTTTTTTTTTTTAACTAAAACAGTTTTACAGCTTATAACAATGTACTTTGAAAGTACATTGTTGTAATTTATTAAACTTCACATTATTTCATGTTTCTTACAATCAAAGGTACAATACATTTTGTGGATATTTTATTTTACATTTTGTCTATATAATGATTATAAAAAAAAACATCGTGGTTTCCAAGGGTTATAACCTAGTTAATAGAAAAAAGAAAACGTCGGCGTGGTGTTAAATTTACAGAAAAACTCTAAAAACTATTTTGTTGGTCTTTTTCATACCCTTTTAAGATTTTTTTTAGGTTTTTAGTAATTTTTGTTTTATTAGAAATTACCTCACATTAATGTCATGTATTTATTATATACAATGTCATGTGATTAATATATACAAATTCTAAAGAACTTGATTTGATAAACAATACTGTTTTTACAATACTGCAATTTCATAATTACATTTTTATTTGGAAATGTTGTTTTTTTTTTTTTTTGAAAAATGAAATAATAATTGAAAACTGAAAAAGAAATTATAAATTCCTAAAAATTGATTAACTAAACTTAAATGTATAATGTTGTCTTAGGAAGTTTTTGGGTTATTTCTTTTTGGTATTTCATAATCAAAGACCAAACCAAAGAATATACATTAAAATTTATAATCTAAGACCAAACCAAAAAGAATTATAAATTTTATATTTAGATATTTTATTATTTTAATTTATGTCCTTACTAAATTAATCATATTAATTATGCTAAATATCAAGAAAGTTATAAATGGTATGATAAAAGCCATACTACCTTCTGATAAAAGAAGCATTGTTCAGAGAAACGTTTTTGAAATATAAAAGTTTGGACGTGTTTAGCAAAACTAGCTGGTAGCGGGTGGTTGGTAGCAGCTAGCATTCGATTTTAGAGCGTTTTGTTGAAAGCTACTCCTTGTAGATTTTGATTTTGGAGCGTTTAATGAGACTCTTTTTCATATTTGATATCGGTTTCAACAAATTATCTAGGGTTTTTAGTTTATCAATGAAAGTCATTTAACGGTGTTTGGAACTTTTTTTTTTTATTTAAAACACATTATGTTATATATTTTTTATATTTAGAAAGAGTTAATTAGATTATGCTTAGAGATGACAAAAAAAACCCGTACCCGATGGGTACCCAAAACCCTAGTCCGACTTGACCGGGTAAATCCTCGATTTGACTGGGGATGAGGACAGAGATGAGTATTACCCGAATGCAAAAAGCAGGGATGGGGATACGGATGGTTCTACCTGACGGGTAGCCATACCCGTATCCGAAACCAGCCCTGATCGGTACCCGATATATATATATATATATATATATATATATATATATATATATATATATATATATATATATATATATATTGTGTGGATGTAGAAATTAATGTGAACCAATGGTTTTAGTTATTTAAATACAGTAATTTAGTTATATAATTACATTAATTAAAATGGAAAAATGCATTGTAATTGAATGAAACGGGAATGAAAGGGTATTATGGTACATTTGATCACCTTCAAAGTAGGAAATGCCAACTGAATTTGTTAACTGATTCCGTTATCCCTAATTTCTAGCACACATTAACTCAATTGCAATTTTAACTTTTATCAAATTTTGATTTTATTCATTTATTTTTTTTTTTAGAATTTTACTCATTTATTTTTTAAGCATGAGCAAAAATGGTAGGAAATCGATAAAAAAAAAAAGATAAACAAATATTCATTATCGCAAACAACAATACTTGTTTTGAATGAATTACAACAAACACAAAAAATATGAATACATTCTTAAAGAATAAAACTAAATTTCTCTCATTCTCTAATAAATGTGAACCATTTAAAAGAACATGATATATGCAAATCTTGGTAGTAGAAAAGTCAAGTAAGATTATGGTACATTTGAAAGGGTATTATGGTATATTTGATTACCTTCAAAGTAGGAAATGACCAATTAATTTGTTAACTGATTCCATTTTCCCTAATTTCTAGCACACATTAATTCAATTGCAATTTTAACTTTTATCAAAATTTGATTTTATCCATTTATTCTTTAAGAATGATACATTTATCTATTCTTTAAGAATTTTACTTACTTCTTTTTTAAGCATGAGCAAAAATGGTAGGAAATCGATAAAAAAAGGCAAACAAATATTCATTATCGCAAACAACAATCTTTGTTTTGAATGAATTACAACAAACAAGAAAAATCTGAATACATTCTTAAAGAATAAAACTAAATTTCTCTCGTTCTTTAATAAATGTCAACCATTTTAAAGAACATGATATATGCAAATCTTGATAGTACAAAACTCAAAAAAGATTTTGAGAATACATTCGGCCACTTTCTCCGTAAATAAAGAATGTTCTTATGTTTGTAAGATGGACCCTTCTATTCTGAAAAATGTTTGTTTTGTAAGATGAACCTTGATATTCTGAAAGAATGTTGCTGTTTTTGTAAGATGAACATTGATATTCTTAAAGAATGTTGTTGCTTTTGTAAGGTGAACCCTAAAATTCTGAAAAAAAAATGTAAAAAGTATTACAAACGTTTATCCCCTGTTTGTGACCTGCAAAAGAATAAGATGAATTCTATAAGATTGACTTCCATATTATAATAAATTGCTATATTCGTTAAGGTCACTAGATAAAGTCTCATCACTATAGAATTAGGCATCATATGTACTGTGATGTCTCTCTTGCCACTATAATTAGTCTAATAAGTTAACCACAAGCAAAAGAAACAATTGATGGAGAATGTGAACACATTTGAAGATCAAATGTAAACACAAGCTTCATTAATTCCAACAATCAAGATTAATATCCAATCCAATATAGATGATAAATATTAAAGAAATGATCGGTGCATCAAAGAAAGAGATACATCATATGCATTTTATCAATATTCTCTCAAGGTGATTGTGATTGTGAATCTAAAACCAAGGAAGGTTAAATGTTAACAATCCAATTCACAACAAACACACACACAAAACACCAAGAGGGAGTTAATCTGGTTTTTACCTTACTTGCTATTAAAAAATATACCCATGATAATATATTGTAAATATTATAGAGAGTTTGAGTGGTGTCCACAGTGACACAACTTTACAAGATTAATACTAACGAATGTTAATAAATTTACACATGTGCATCTTCTTTTAATATTCATGCATTCTTAAAACTAATATAGGGAGTAGAGGAACGAACAGTAAACTTTTATGACATTCAAACTCATAAAAAGTAGGCAATTGATAAAAATAGATTTCTTGGTTTATCAAATTTTATGATATATCCATGGAGTTTTTTTATAATTGTGTACAAAAGTAGAATTCTTTAAAATTATTAAATGAAAAGACTTACATTCCACCATTTATTGAAGCTTTTAGAGATTGCGATGGAGAGGAAACTGTGGATCATCATGGCTATCATCCATGAGTAATGTCGGCAAATTTAGAGAAACAGAGGGAGAAGGCGGAAAAAGTCTTGTATAAGGTTAAGGGTTTACGAAAAGATTAAGAGACACAACCTAAATGATTTCCAATAATTTGCCTAAATTAAAGGTATCAATAATTTATTTATCTAATTTCCAAATTTAATTTATCACAAGATTACAATTTTTCCCTTATTTAGGTTTTGAATTGATAGCTCCATATTGATCCTGTCACAACTCAAAATTTAAAATCTAGCAAAGCCTAAACCATAACCTAGCACAAGTGAACATACATTGCACTCCTTGTTGCCCTCTACAACTATTAGGGCTTCTTTATAAGCTAAACTAGGTGTGAGACCCATGTATTACATGGGTTTATTTAAAAAAAAAATATATAAAATTTTAACAATTTGAAAACTTTAAATTTATAAGAAAAATAAGAAATTTTTTGAATTATTAAAATTAATGAGACTTTAATGCATTAGATACATTACATATATAAACCATTTCTAATAAATACCTTACATATATATTACCTTATATATTAAATGTGGATTTTAATTAAATAAAATCAAAAATACAATAAAATGACAAGTGGAAAATAGATAAATTTAAAATTTCTAGAAAATGTCATGTGTCCAAATGAATGAGAAGATGACATGTGGCAAAGTCATTTTCATTTATTAGGGTAGATATCTAAACCTAGATTTGAACCTAGGCTAAATTAGGTTAGCTTAATGTAGTATAAATCAAAAGTGAAGGGTTTAAAACATAAATATTCACCACTTAATGATGAGTTCGGTCCTATAATTGAAATGAAACAAGAATTCGGTCATAGAATTCAAACCAAAAACGAATTCCTTTATGGCTTGACCGAATTTTCTTTTTCATTGAACCAAAACCGAATTCTTTTTCTCTCATTAACTTGAAACCGAGCACACTTGTGTGTGTCCCACTTAGGACCGAATTCAAGCCTAAATTCGGTCATATAGGACCGAATTCTCCAAGTTCTAGGCCCATTGAGGACTAAACACTCATATGGCCCAAACCCTTTACCGATTTCCCTTCTGCTATATATATTTGTTGATTTGTTCAATCGATTTCAAGCTCATTTCCTTCATTCTCACACCGAATTCATGCCAAATTTTCTCTCAATCTTATCCGAGAACACCTTCAAATTTTCATCCCATATTCATAAATCCCACCGAATTCATCCACTGAGTTCATCAATCATATTCAAATCTTCATCACACCGAGTTCATCCAACTCCTCCACCGAAAACCCATTTTCTTTAACCGAACACACATTTTCAACTTTTCCCCATTTAATTTTAAGTCCTATTTATTTAATTAAATTATTATTTATTCAACTCTATTATTTAAATTAATTTATTATTACTTTAAATACAGCGACAAATACAATTATTTTCAGGGTAACGTTATTAGCGCATACGCTTACCCCGGGATCGTTACTAAACTCGCTACTTACGGTTAACGAACATTTAAGGTGAGTTCATACCCTCATATTTTCAATATTTTTCAATGTTTTCACAGAGGGGGGGGGGGGGAATCAAGTAAAACACAAGTAATCTTGTGTTTAAAAATATAATTTTGTTTAATATATTTTCTTGCCATTCGCATGCATTTGAACATGAAACTTACTAAACACGACAAACATTGTTACTATTAGATTCTTGAACGATTTACAAACACGTTAAGACTCAACTATTTTACAACATATTAATACGGAAACAAACTTTTAAACCATTTTAAGTATAGTTTATGGAACGGACGTACTACTTTTACAAGGATACATATAAATTACAAAAAGGGTTTTTCATTGTGTTATTCGTGAATTCATTGAGAGAACCAATTTGTGAGACACGTCTTCGAATACTTATCTAAGTACCAAGGAAGTCTATCCTTAGGAACTAGAGTCTACTGGAGGGAGAGCGTGAGTTTGTGTATAGATCTATACGAGATTGACAATCCCGCACCCTGAGTATTAGCTACAGTCGTTCTGGGTGACAAACATCATTAACGTTTACGACGTCCGAAGTACGTCATCAGAGTTGAACGTCCATCAGTATGGTTATAAGAACTCACATGGTTAAAACAACGACCCGTTCACGTAATAATATACTTAACAAACAGTCTTCAGGGTTAATAACTATGTGATTGTGTAGTAAATACACAAGGGTAATATGAAATTAATATCCGACATGCAGTGGGATGTGTGACTTCAGCCTCATTTCTTGTTCCTTGTTTGGGTGTGAGCTTAAGGCAGAGTCACCCAATCGACTGTCTATTCGATCTAGATTTCTATAACTCGTATGTACTAAGTAATCACAGGAGGGTATTAACATCACCAACGGTTTACAAAACAAACACGTTTTCGGCTAGTTTCATTTACTAACAAAACTACACTTTAACAACTTAAGTATGGGAAAATACTTGTACTTTTCAGCGTCGGAACACTAGAGACAACAACTCATTAGTTTGGAAAATATAGCATTTTCCAGGACAAACATCAGTACTTTACAAACAAACAGTTTATCATTCAACTTAAGAACAACTATGGTTAATTCTATAATCCCTTAGTTTATGCATCCAGGTTATGTATGAAGAATATCTGATAGATAGTGGAATCTGTGGTTTCCGCCTCATTTCCTGTTCCTTGTTTGGTTGTGGAATTAAGGCAGATCCACACAATTAATTGTCCGTTCAATCTTGGTTTATATATACCTAGTATAAACTAAGTGGTCATAGAATGAATTGGTATTATCATATTCTTACAAAGAAAATATTGGATTTTCTTAAGGAACACATTCATTACATTCTAAAGGACTACTACAATTAAATCTATAAGTACTTAGTGAATACATCAGGGTTACATACATGAGGATCCGACAGCCAGTGGAATGTGTGGCTTCTGCCTCATTTCCTGTTCCTTGTTTGGTTGTGGGCTCGGGGCAGAATCACACAATCGATTGTCTGTTCGATCTGGATTGTATGTGACTTGTATACACTAAGTACTCGTAGAAGGAATTATTACGAGTCGTTTTACTTATCATTCATTACATCAGGAAATATAGGATTTTCTGGAGAAACACATCATATTTTACAAAGAAAAAAGAACCCGTTTTCTAAAAAAAAAACGCTTATGAACTCACCAACTTTAATGTTGACGCTTTCAAAATCACTTGTATTCTCGAGACACTAATAGACAGGTACTCGCACCGGGTTCTAGAAGATGGAGCATAATAGTTTCAAGTTCTTACATTACTATTTACTTTTGGAGTCAAACATACATGTTTCGAATAAAATGTAAACACTTTAATATTTGTCACACCCCCAAACCCAACGGCGGAAACGTTCGGGGGCGGAGGACGTCATGTACAGCGTCACAACATTGCATAATAGTAATCAAAGTACAACAACAACCATTGTACTTACAAAGTAATAAGTTTTACATCTGTGTTCAAAATGTAATATTCATGACACCAAAAGTATAAGTTCAAAAGACATGAGTTTAAAGAGCTCTGTCTTCTCAAAAATTGGGGTGTACCTGTCTGCTGATTTCCTTAGAATACAAGTAGTTTTGAAAAAGTTTCAACAATTAAGTTGGTGAGTTGATAAACATGTTTATAACTCAAATCCATTTTCTCGTTCTTTGATAAAGTAAACATGTTTTTCCTAGAAAATCCTACATTTTCTGTTGTATTATACAGTAAGCAAAAGAGTGAAAGTTTCTGTGTTCTTAAATGGTAAAAATGTAGTTTAGTTTACATAAAACCATAAAAAGGGCGTTTTCCTATACGAAAATAGTATTTTGTAATTATACTTGTAAAATACTATGTTATAGCTTTATAAAGATAAAACTATGTGAAGTTTTACTTATTCACACACTAATCATTTTATTCAATATCAGAGTGTAAGTTATTATAACCATACTAGATGACCCATGATCGCCTAAACACGATGTTCTTCAGGCATTGCAATTGGTAGGAAATTTGTCACCCCAGGCATGCATGCCTAACTGTAGCTAGCAGTTCAGGTGTGGGATTGTCAGTCCTATATAGATCTATATACAAGTGTCGTGCTCTCCCTCTAGGAGACTCTGGTTATAATTTCAGGACTTGGGGGGTACTTAGAAAAGTACATGAAGGTTGCCTGATAAATGCTACATTGATGATTATGTATAGAATATTAACAAGTTATTTTGTAATAAATACACAGTAGGTCGGTTTCATAAACTATATAAGATATAGTTTATATGGTTGTTTTCTAATTGTTTTCTGAAGAATGTTCCCTACTTGTTTTCCGTTATGTACTCTATTTGTTTTCTGTTATGTACTTTAAGATTTGAAACCAATGAATGAATTCTCTAAATTATACCTATTATAGTTTAATTGTTGATAAGAAGTCGTAACACTGTTATTCCATCAATTTCACTGCTTGTACCAAAAACTACTAAACAGTTTGAAAACCCTTTTATAATTATATAAATGTAATATTTATATAATTGTGATTAATTAGACCTTCGATTCGATAACTTTACTCTAAGCCCACAACCAAACAAAGAACAAGAAATAGGGTCAAATTACACATTCTAAATGTTTTAAATCCAAATTATATAATTTACACATATATAAATATGTAATTGTGATAATTATAACAATTTAAAAACTTTAAAAACATTTTAGATATTAACATAATTTTCATTGTGTTTCACTTGTATCACCCCTCCCTAAAATAGTTAAAAATCATAAAAGCGTAGGGGTATGAACTCACCTTTCGTGAGTGATTCGATTGGAGGTTCAATATAGGATGTTATTTCCACGAGTTATATTCCGAGTCCTATAAGCATTTCATGTAATATATGCATATTTTTAGTGAATATAATCACAAATATGATAAGAAAATGAACCAATTTGTAAGTTTAACTTACAAATAAGAGTGTTAGAAGCTAAATTTGAGGCTGATTGGAGTTCACGGCCAGGATAGGGGTTCACGGCCCAAGAATAGTTTGGTGTTCTTGAGTTTACGACCCAAAGATCTTGATGAAATAGAACACTTGAAGATCCTAAGCAAGCTCTTATGAAGATTCTGGGGATAAAGGATGATATTTGAGAGAGAAAAGGAATTTTCGGTTGAATATCTAGAGAGAAAAGGGTGTGTTTTCGGCTGATATGTGAAGAATGAGAGAAACTTTCAGACTTCATCTATATATAGAGAGGTGGTTCACGGCAGTAAACCGTTTATGGTTTGAGTTCACGGCCGAGAACACATCCTGTAACACCCCAAACCTTGCAGGTATATCTTGAAAACCCTTATTCCTTTTATAGTTGTCATTGGGCGTCCTTGGAGTTGGTTGTGTTGGGTCACGAGAAGTATAAGGACTAAAGTGGCAACTTTGGGACTGGTAGTAGTACGCTGAGCGTACATAAGGGTACGCTAAGCGTACTAGGCATGCCCTAATATGCTCGGCGTACTTATGTCCGATGAAAACCCTAATATTCGGGGTTGAGGACTATATAAACACCTTTATGGATCATTCCTTTGCTCATCCTCAGCCTCCATACCTCAGAAAAGGTCCTAAACCCTAGAGTGTATGAAGAAGTGTGAGTTAGTGTGCATTTTGGACCTTAGAAGTGAAGACATTGCTCCAAGAAGCTAGAAGAGGAGAGCAAGGCTATAGATCTGAAGTTGTGTTGTGCCATTGAAGCTCCAGAAGGTAAAAAGATTGAAACTTTGTGCTTGCTTGTTTATAGATCTAGAAATTTAACCATATGGAGGTCTTATTGTCCCAAGAGTTCCAAGAAGATGCATGTGATGTCTTAGACGAAATAAGCTGTCCTTTCAGACCTTACGAGAGGTCCTAAGTGATAAAAATCAGTTCCCAAAGGTTAGACTTGTCCCATGCATGAAGTAAGAAGGTCTTAATGGGTTAAGACCATGAGCTAAGGACTTTTTGGACGTCCAAAGTGATAAAGTCCTGAACTTTATGGTCCCAAGGCATATTTGGTTGATGGATCTGGGATATGGGCTTAAGTGCTTAAGCCATTTAAGCACTTATTAGGATTTTAGTAAAACCCCGCATACGCTCAGTGTAAATTCTATATGCCAGCATACAGGGTCAACTAACCCGATGGCAGTTAGCATAGAACAATATTACGCCCAGTGTAACCAGATGGACTCATGTCAAATGGGCTTAGGGTTTGTGGGCTAAATAGATTTGGGCCTTTGTTGGACTCTACAAATAGGATATTTTGGGCCAGGTTATGATATTGAATCATGAGGTTAGGCCTAATAAGAAGGTTAGAGAATGGACCCTCAAGATAAGGACTTTAGAGGATGGACCCTCAAGATAAGGACTTGGTGTTGGGACTTGGCCCAACAAAAAGGAATGGACTTTATGAATTATATGGACACTTAGTCAAGCGAGTGACGTTAGATAATAACCTAGTATTTATTATGTGTGTCAGCTCGGGATTTCCGGTGAGGCAGCGGTTATAATTTCAGCATTTCGGCACTACTAGTCAGGTGAGTTATCCTCACTATACTCAAGGGTCTAAGGCACCAAGGCCAACCCTTTGGATTGTTATCTGGTTATATGATAAGTGGTAGGATCTATAAGATCGGTATCCTATAGAGTAGGATAATATTATGTGGTATGATATTTTAGATTAAATGATGTATATAGACTGTTACATGATTATCTGTTACATGTGCACATGTTTGTTTATTGGTTGAGGCTTATCGGATTTATGAAAAAGCCAATAGACCTGGGCATTCCAACGTGTTGGTTGTGGGCCTGGAGTATTCCATACCGAGGATGACTGGACTCATAGTATGATGGAATTCCAATCGAAAGGTTGAGGGCCTGGGGTATTCCATCCCGAGGATGATTAGACCCATAGTATATTGGCATTCCAACCGGAAGTTTGAGGGTCTGGGGTATTCCAACCCGATGGTTGATTGGACCCATAGTATGTTGTTTATGGTTATATGTGTATTATTGTGAGTATGGGTATTTTGGGGGAACTCACTAAGCTTTTGGGCTTACAGTTTTAGTTTATTGTTTCAGGCACATCAGGGGATCGCGGCAAGGTGGAGGTGTGATCGTACAACTCCTCGCATTTTGTTTATGTTTCTGGGAAAACTCTGATAAAGACTATTTTGAAAACAAAATTTGTAATAACTCTTGGATTTAAATGTTTTGAAAAGTTTAAAATTTGGTTTAAATTTTATGGGTGTTACATCGAGACGATAAGATGCGAGATTGCAGTCGTATACTCTTCTCAAGGAGATAGAATCCGTAGGTTTGCGGTCCGAGGAATGGTTCACGGCAGCAAACGGTTCACAGCTCATGTGAGGTTTGCGGCTCATAAGCCGTTTGCGGCCCGAAGGAAAGAAAGAAGAAAAAGATGCGAGGGTTCTCGATTCTAAAAGTTTTCCTTCTTAAACACACAACACCTTGGAATTAAAGGTTTTTAAACCAAATTTTTAGATATAAATGTACTTAATATAAGATAGATCAAAATGAGAAGTTTGACTTTTGTTGACTAATATTGACTTTTACAAGAATAGAAATTTCGGGTTGTCACATCATCCCCCCGTTAGAGGGAATTTTGTACCAAAATTTAAGATTATACAAATATAGAAAACTAGGGAAAGAGATGTGGATACTTCTGTTTCGTTTTATCTTCCCGCTCCCAAGTGAATTCAGGTCCTCGTTTTGCATTCCAATGAACCTTCACTATCGGGATACAACTTTGTTTAGTTCTCTTGAATTCCCAATCTAATATTTCTACTGGTTGTTCTATGAAGTTGAGACTCTCATTTATTTCGATTTCATCAAGTGGGATAACAAGAGTCTCGTCGGACAAACACTTCTTGAGATTTGAGACATGAAATACGGGATGAATGTTACTGAGTTCATGTGGTAGATTGAGTTTGTAAGCAACAGGACCAATTCTAGCAATGATCTGGAATGGTCCAGTGTACCTTGGATTCAGTTTACCATGTTTACCAAAATGTATCATTCCTTTCCAGGGTGAGACCTTCAACAGAACGCGGTCACAAACTTGGAATTCCAAGGGTTTTTGTCGTTTATCCACATAACTATTCTGTCTATCTCGAGAAGCTTTCAATCGTTCCCGAATTTGGACAATCTTTTTTGTGGTTTCACGAATGATCTCAGGAATGGTTAGAGTACTATCAGGTACTTGGTTCTTTGTTAGTTGCGTATCGCCCACTACAGCCCAACACAAAGGTGATCTGCACTTATGGCAATAGAAAGCTTCAAAGGGTGTAACTTTGATACTAGTGTGATAGCTGTTGTTGTAGGAGAATTCAAAAAGTGGTAAATGGGTATCCTAAGCTTTACCAAAATATATCTCACAAGCCCTTAACATGTCTTCCAGCATTTAAATTGTTCTCTCGCTTTGCCCATCAGTCTGAGGATGGTACGCTGTACTCATGTCAAGATTTGTTCCCAAGGATTTTTGAAATGATTGCCAAAACGGTGAGGTAAATCTACTATCTCGGTCAAAGATAATAGATATTGGCACACCATGCAATCGTACTATCTCTTTAATTTAAGTCCTCGTTAACTTTTCCATTTTATCTGTTTCTTTCATTGGCAGGAAATGTGCGGATTTGGTTGGTCTATCGACAATAACCCAAATGGTATCATGACCACCCGTTGTCTTGGGTAACTTGGTTATGAAATCCATGGTAATCTGCTCCCACTTCCACTTAGGTATTTTTGGCTGTTGCAGTAAACCTGAGGGCTTTAATTTGATATTCTACTTTGACTTTGGCGCAAGTTAGACACTTGCCTACAAAAGTAGCTATCTCGGCTTTCATGTTTGGCCACCAATATAGTTTCTTTAGGTCCAGATACATCTTGTTTGAACCCAGGTGAACGGAGTATCGAGTTTTATGGGCTTCATTCATGACAACATCTCTGTAGCCACCGAACTTCGGTGTCCAGATTCGATTCATGAAATAACGAACTCCATCACCCTTGATTTCCAAGTTCCTTTCCATTCCCTTTAAGGCTTCACCTGGCATGTTCTCTGGTTTCAAGGCTTCCAACTGAGCCTCCTTGATCTATGTAGATAGGTGGGAATGGATAGTCATTGTCGGAGACTTTACTCGACGGCCCAAGTACTCTTTGCGACTAAGGGCATCTGCTACCACATTAGCCTAGACGGGGTGATAACGAATTTTGCATTCGTAATCATTTAGTAGCTCTACCCATCATCGTTGTCTCATGTTGAGTTCTTTCTTATTAAATATATGCTGAAGGCTTTTATGATCAGTAAAGACCGTGCATTTTGTAGCATATAGGTAATGCCTCCAGATCTTCAAGGCAAAAACCACAGCTCCCAGTTCAAGATCGTGCATGGTATAGTTGATGTCGTGGTTCTTAAGTTGCCTCGAGGCATAGGATACAACTTTTCCTTGCTGCATAAGAACACAGCCTAGGCCTTGCTTGTACACATCGCAGTAAACTACAAAATCTTCCGTCCCTTCTGGGAGGGACAAGATCAGTGCACTGCAAAGGGCTTGCTTTAATGTCTGGAAAGTAGTTTCTTGTTTCTCCTACCATTTGAATGACACACCTTTTTGGGTCAAGGTAGTGAGTGGCTTTGCGATCTTTGAAAAGTTCTTAATGAATCTCATGTAGTAGCCAACGAGACCTAGAAATTGTCGAATTTTTGTTGGGGTTCGCGGTGTTGCCCAACTTTTGATAGCTTTGATCTTGGAGGAATCAACATGTATCACATCCTTGCTGACTACATGACCTAGGAACTCCACCTTCCGAATCCATAATTCACATTTTGAGAACTTCACATATAATTTCTCTGCCCTCAAAGTTTCCAAGACTTGTCGCAAGTGTTGGCTGTGTTCTTCATTACTCTGAGAATAGACTAGTATATCGTCAACGAAGACTATGGCAAACTTGTCTAAGTAAGGTCGACACACACTATTCATCAGGTCCATGAATACTACGGGCGCATTCGTTAGACCAAAGGGCATCACTACAAATTTGTAGTAACCGTAGCGAGTTCTGAAAGCAGTCTTTGGAATGTCTGTCTCCTGGACTCGCAATTGATGGTATCCTGATCTCAAGTCAATCTTGGAGAAGAAACTAACTCCTTGAAGTTGATCGAAGAGTTCATCTATCCGTGGTAAAGGGTATCAGTTTGTAATGGTCAATTTGTTTAGCTCCCGGTAGTCTATACACATGCGAAACGATCCATCCTTCTTTTTCACAAACAAGACCGGTGCTCCCCAGGGTGAGAAGCTTGGTCTAATGAAGCCTTTTCTGAGAAGTTCGTTCAACTAGATGGATAATTCCTGCATTTCTAAAGGTGCAAGACGATATGGGGATTTAGCTACAGGGGTAGCTCCAGGGATCAAGTCGATTCGTAATTCGAATTGGCGTTCAGGAGGAACTCCTAAGATATCTTCGAGGAACACATCAGGGAAATCATAGACTTCGGGGATATCCTTGATGCTTTTCACTTCTTGAGTCTTATCAACAACATGAGCTAAGAAGGCGTAGTAATCTTTGCGAAGATATTTATGAGCCTTGACGCAAGAAATGATTTGAAGATTTGCACCGGATTTGTCGCCATAGATAACGAGAGATTCGTTACTTGGAAAATTAAGATGAATAGCTTTCTCGAAATATAGGATATCATCACGGTGAAGACTTAACCAATCCATACCGATTATGATGTCAAAACTTTTAATTGAGACCGGCATAAGGTCAATTGGGAAGGAATGGTTATTTAGACTAAGTATGCATCCTATGTATATATTATTGGTACTTTCGGTTTTTCCGTTGGCCATCTCAATGGTGAATGTATCTTTTAATGCTTCAGGGTTTTGTTTCAACAAATGTTTGAATTTATGGCTTACGAAACTTTTCTCTGCACCGGTATCGAAATGAACGCATGCGAAAGAATCGTTGAAAAGAAACATACTGGTCACCACATTAGGATCTACTACGGCTTCTTCGTAGCCAATCTACAAAACTCTTCCTGTACCACCAACGTTTTTGAACTTAGGACAGTTTCTTTTGATATAACCTACTTCCCCACATTCATAGCAAGTTTGGCTCATTCCCACAACAGGAACTTGGGAAATGGGTTGTGCTGGTGTCTTACAGAGACAGGCAGTATGCCCCTTTCTATTGCAGTTCTGGCAGTGCATTTCTTTGCAATCTCCCTTATGATGGTAATTGGACTTGTTGTACTTTGGCAATGATCCAACATATCTACTGTGGGTTGCTGGAGTAGTAGATACAAAAGTAGGAACATGGGCTGGAACAGTAGCAGGAACAATAGCAGCGTGTGTTGTCACTGTTTGTTGCTTGTTTTAGGGCTCTTAAGACGATTGCCTTTTTCACTTGTTCCAGAATTTCTTCTTACTTCCCCTTCCTTGGGTTGCTCCGAGATGGGTACCATAAAGCCCTGCAGACCCCATGGTCTACTAGTGTCTGTGCCAAACACTTGGCACTGTCAAAAGTGAAAGGGTTTGCTGCTATAACATTGCCTTGGATCTGAGGAGAGATTCCCTAGATAAACCTCTCAAATTTCTTTGTCTCAGTGGGAACCATCCCTGGACACAGAATAGCCAGATCACTGAACCTGGCAATATATGCAGTAATACTGGAGTCTTTCATCGTCAGACCCCAGAGTTTTCATATCATCCCAACCCATAGCATTGGCGACTGGAAGGGATAAGGATTTAACATAGCCATTCCACCATGAAAGGGCTCTCTCTAGGAAGGTACATGCTTCAAACTTGACTTTTCTTGTTTCAGGGCATGCACATATTTCAAACACTGATTTGGTTTTCTCGAACCAGCATGTCAGAGTAATGACACCTCGGGTGCCCAAGACCTTCACCATGACCAAAAATTAGAGCACCACTGCCAGTGCCACTATTACCACCGGAGTTGATTTGCGCCATGGCAGCAGCCACTGCTGCTTGAAAGATAGCAACATCAAATTGTGGAGGTGGTAGTGGTGGAGGATTGTTGTTCTTTCTATTTGACTTTTTGGGAGACATCTTTCTCTAGAATAATTTAAGAGAAAAATGATGCTAATTTTTATATAGCAGTTATAAGTTAGGTGATTTTGAACAAATAAATTTAGTTCTAAGCACATTAAATCCTGACTTTCTCAGTATTTTGCGATTTACAATAGTAGTTAACTAATATAAGTAAACAATCGTAATGGTACTTGTGGTATCTCTTCAAATGAATATGCATACCTGAATCCATACTCGGTCTTTCTATAATCACTTAGTGTATACGAATCATACACAATCAAGACCAAATAGACCTTCGAATAAGTGATCTTGCTCTAAGTCCACAACCAAACAAGGAATAGGAAATAAAGCTATATCATAGATTCTAAGTCTATAAAAACCTATATTATATATAACTTTATGTATACACTTAGTAATTATAGCTTTACCAGTAATGACTCTTTGTTTTCACATGTTTGTTTTTAGTAAGGATGAGTCTCTTGTATCTTGTTATTCCTATGTTATTGTGTCATAAAATACTCCTATAGTAATTTATCTTTATGTTTAATTCTAGAATTCTTCTGGTACTTAGGTAAGTTTTAGACTTGTTGCAACACCAATATCACTCCCAAACACATGTTGGGCATATCTCAAATAAATATAGTTGATTAGGCTATATTGATCCCATATATGATTACATAACTGTCCAGGTTTAACTGTAGTGTTCAACATCCAAATACTTTTTGTATAGTTCTTACTGTGACACTGTCTCTTGTATATGTAGGTTAGTATACTTATTTTAAAATGCTTAGATTTTAAAAGTATACTTTTAGTCAGAGCGCTTCAGCCCCATAGCATTTATAATTTGTATATCTTTTATGGTTTGATATACTCAGTTCACTATAAACAATGCTCTGATACCAATCTGTCACACCCCCAAACCGGAATGACGGAAATGTTCGGGGGCGGAGGACATCATGTACAGTATCACAACAATGCATAATAGTAATCAAAGTACAAAAACAACCATTGTATTTACAAAGTTATAAGTTTTACATCTATGTTCAAAACGTAATATTCATGACACCAAAAGTATAAATTCAAAAGACATGAGTTTAAAGAGCTACGTCTTCTCAAAAGCTATGGTGTATTTCTTGAGAATACAAGTAGTTTTGAAAAAGAGTCAACAATTAAGTTGGTAAGTTCATAAGCATGTTTATAACTCGAATCCGTTTTCTCATTCTTTGATAAAGTAAATACGTTTTTCCTAGAAAATCCTATATTCTCTATTGTCTTATACAGTAAACAAAAGAGTGAAAGTTTTTGACTTCTTAAATGGTAAAAATGTAGTTTAGTTTACATAAAACCATGAAAAGGGCGTTTTCCTGTAAGAAAATAGTATTTCGTATTTATACTTGTAAAATACTATGTTATAGCTTTATAAAGATAAAACTATGTGAAGTTTTACTTATTCATAAACTAATCATTTTATTCAATACCAAAGTGTGAGTTATTATAACCATACTAAATGACCCATGATCGCCTGAACACGATATTCTTCAGGCGTCACAATTGGTAGGACATTTGTCACCCCAAGCATGCCTGCCTAACTGTAGTTAGCAGTTCAGGTGTGGGATTGTCAGTCTCATATAGATCTATATACAAGTGTCACGCTCTCCCTCCAGGAGACTCTGGTTATAATTTCAGGACTTGGGGGTACTTAGAAAGTACATGAAGGTTGCCTCACAAATGCTATATTGATGATTATGTATAGAATATTAACAAGTTACTTTGTAATATATACACAGTAGGTCGGTATCATAAACTATATAAGATATAGTTTATATGGTTGTTTTCTAATTATTTTTTGAAGAATGCTCCTTACTGGTTTTCCGTTATGTACTCTATTTGTTTTCTGTTATGTACTTTTAGATTTGAAACCAATGAATGAAATCTCTAAACTATACCTATTATAGTTTAATTGTTGATAAGAATTTGTAACATTGTTATTCCTTATAGTTCACTGCTTGTACCAAAAACTACTAAACATTTTGAAAACCCATTTATAATTATATAAATGTAATATTTATATAATTGTGATTAATTAGACCTTCGATTAGATAACTTTACCCCAAGCCCACAACCAAACAAGGAATAGGAAATGGGGTCAAATTACATATTCTAAATCTTTTGAATCCAAATTATATAATTTACACATATATAAATATGTAATTATGATAATTATAACAATTTAAAAACTTTAAAAACATTTTAGATATTAACATAATTTTCATTGTGTTTCACTTGTATCACCCCCCCTAAAATAGTTAGCGTAGGGGTATGAACTCACCTTTCGTGAGTGATTCGATTGGAGGTTCAATATAGGATGTTATTTCCACGAGTTATATTTCGAGTCTTATAAGCATTTCATGTAATATATGCATATTTTTAGTGAATATAATCACAAATATGATAAGGAAATGAACCAATTTGTAAGTTTAATTTACAAATACGATTGTTAGGAGCTAAATTTGAGGCTGATTGGAGTTCACGACTAGGATGGGGGTTCACGGCCCAAGAACAGTTTGGTGTTTTTGAGTTTACGGCCCAAAGATCTTGATGAAATAGAACACTTGAAGATCCTAAGAAAGCTCTTATGAAGATACAAGGGATAAAGGATGATATTTGAGAGAGAAAAGGAATTTTCGGTTGAATATCTTGAGAGAAAAGGGTGTGTTTTCGGCTGATATGTGAAGAATGAGAGAAATTTTCATACTTCATCTATGTATAGAGAGGTGGTTCAGGGCAGCAAACCGTTTACGGTTTGAGTTTACGACCGAGAACACATCTCGACACGATAACATGCGAGATTGCGGTCGTATACTCTTCCCGAGGAGATATAATCCGTAGGTTTGCGGTCCGAGGAATGGTTCACGGCAGCAAACCATTCACGGCTCATGCGAGGTTTGCGGCTTATGCGAGGTTTGCGGTTCAGAAGCCGTTTGCAGCCCGAAGGAAAGAAATAAGAAAAAGATGCGAGGGTTCTTGGTTCTAAAAGTTTCCCTTCTTGAACACACAACACCTTTGAATTAAAGGCTTTTAAACCAAATTTTTAGATATAAATCTACTTAATATAAGATAGATCAAAAAGAGAAGTTTGACTTTTGTTGACTAATATTGACTTTTACAAGAACAGAAATTTTGGGTTGTCACAATATCAATACAATGGTTGTTGTTGCTTTGCTTACTATTATTCAATTGTTGTGATACTATACATAACGTCCTCCGCCCCTGAACGTTTCCGCCGTTCCGATTTGGGGGTATGGTAGATCCCTACATCCATACAATAATTGTTCATCCACATTTGAAATTACCTCTCTTTCTCTCTCTCTCTCTATATATATATATATATATATATATATATATATATATATATATATAGTATTATTTGTGCTTTTAATTTTAATAATGCATAAGCAAGACTTTTTATGTCTTTTTTTTTTTGCAAAATATGGTTTAATTTGCAAACTTGAATGTTATTATTCGTGCTTGAAGATATTCAGTGATTATAGTGCTTTATATCAATTCTATTAGTTTTTGTTTTGTTGGTTAATACATAATTATGAGTTATTTTTCATAAAAGTTCAAAACTTTTTAACGGGGAAATCCCTGATTACCCATTGGGGATCCCCGTTCCCCATTGGGGATGGGGATGGGGATAGATTTTTAATCCCCGATGGGGATGGGGTCAGGTATGGGGATGAGGATGGGGATTCGGGTATGGGGATGGGGAACACAACACCTGGTATACCCGTACCCATTGTCATCCCCAATTATGCTCGAAGAGTCAGAAGTAAATAATCATATGATCTTACTAGTTAGTAATTGAAGATTTACGAATTATAAAATCATATGTTCACCCTGACAATGCTTTAATTTGAAAGTAAATTACACTAATAAGAAAAAAAATAAAAATTACTTCTAAAGCTTAACTGACATGTTTTTACTATAATTTTAACTGCTAACAGTCCCACACATATGTAGTTACAAACGTACACATACACACACAATTAAAAGTTAAAACGCACAAATTTGCACAATTGCACACAGTTAATATTTGTTGGTATGAGTACAAGTCAGAAAAAATGAAGCATCCTTGCTATTTTTGATAGGATTGTGGGTAAAAAAAGGGAAAAAACTAATAAAAGTTCGTTGATATTCTTTAGTATTAGTAACAGGTAAAAAGAGTCAAAAATGAAAGTTTGTTGCTATTAGTGCATGAAATAGCAATGTACTTTTTTAACAGTTTGGGAACTAGCAACATACTTTCAACAATTAACAGTAAAGAGAAATGTAATTTATATAAATATCTAGATATAACAATGAAATTTTTTAAAGGCAGATTGTTCAAAGTAGGTTGCCTTAACTGTATAATTAAGGGTTAACTGAAAGTACACACAATTATCTACACCTTTTAATCACACATAGATTAATCAAAATAGGATCCCTTAATGTGACCAATTCAAAAGTACAATGCTATATTTCTTTTTATATATTTGATAATAAAAAAAAAAAGGAAAATGCGTAATTATATTACAAAAATGGTCGTGGTAAAATTTAATTTTAAAAATGGACATTATTTGTGGATAAATGATAAATATTGATAAGAAATAAATAAATAAATAACTTTAAAAAACAATAAAAAAATATATTTTTTGAATTTATAGAAATAGAATTTAGAAGACTTGGCATCGATAAATGAAAAATTAGAAATTCGGGGTTAAAAGTGTAAAACCATAAAAGTTGAGTTTGAAGAAGATTTAACCCACTTAGATGACCTTGAACCTTATAAGTCACATTATTTATGGAAATGTGCTTAAAAATGTTAACTATTTACGTTACTCTCTTCATTTGAGCAATGCATGATCAATTGAGAGAGAGGGGAAGGGTTGTGATGTAACATCCCAAAAATTCAGACCAATTAAAGCTTTTTAAAACAACCCATGTACTAATAAAAGTGTATACAAAGACATTGCTTCCAAAAAAATATTATTTAAAATTAGCGTCCCCCAAGATCAATGAGATAAAATCAGGATATGTATATGCCTTCGCCTCTAAAGTACCTGAAACCATAAACCAAAATTGTAAGCACAAACCTTAGTGATTTCCCCAAAAGTACCAACACACAAATAGATAACATATACAAAATAACAGCATACAATGGGTCCACAACTAAAAGACTGGATTACCCCTGAGCCCACAGTATGAGTCTAGCTTGCCTATCAGGCGCATAACTCATATATTGCTTGCTTTTGAGCCCACAACATAAGTCTGGCTTACCCTCGGGGCCCATAATTTATTTTTGGCTTACTCCCTCAATCATTGGACTAGAATACTAATTTTTAGCCCTCAGTACGAGTCTGACATACTACCCGGTCCTCAACTCGTATCTGAAATGCCATTAAGCCCTCAATATGAGTCTGGCTTCCCTACCCGGTCCTTAGCTCATATCTGGAATGTTAATGAGCCCTCCATATGAGTTTGGCTTTTCGTACCTGACCCTCAGCTCATATCTAGAATGCTACTGAGCCCTTAGTATGAGTCTGGCTTGCTCTGCTTTAATAACCCAAATTTTAGAAAATTTTTAACCTTTCAATTTCATAAACATCATCCATAGGAAGTACATAAATCCCATTACATATCCATATTATTTTAGAATTCAGAGTATAAAAAGATAAATATGAAAACACTAGAGAATGCATGCCATGCCATCAAGTCCCTTATCAATAGAAGTACCTGAAACATTCAATCAAACTGTATGTAACACCCGCTTATTTATTAGTTAAATAAATAAATTAGTGAACAAATGGTAGCCTAAAATAAATAAATAAATGTATAGAAGCCCTAAAATCAAGAATAAATGAGCAAGGCGTTAGTTCGAGGAGTTAAAAGTTATAATTATAGAAGTTGGGGGATGAATTGTAATTCACGGATTAGTTTGTAAAGAATGTTGGAAGTTGAGAGTGATTTGGTAATTCTGGGTTTAATTTGAAATAAAATCATGAAGGAAGGGGTTAAGTGTAAGTATTGGATTCAATTTAAGAACAAATTATGGAGGAGGGGCTGTTTAGTAATTTTGGGGCTTATTATGAAAGGAATTTTAGAAGTCGGGGTCTAAAGGGTAATTATTGGATTAGATTTGAAAAGATCCCAAGGGGAGGGACCAAAATTGTAAGTATGGGAAAGATGTATATGGATCGGGTATATAACTCCTTTAGTCATCAAACCCTAACCCTAATATGAGAGGCCGCCGTCACCCACTCTTATACCTCCCTCCAGCCGCCATTCACCTCCTTCTTCATCTTCGACCCAGCACTGCCATCTCCCCTCCGCTGTCAACGATCAGTGTACCGACGAAGAAAAGATCCATGCATCGACGCCGTGTCAATCGGGAGGAGCGGGAGAGTGTGGCTCATGGAGGCCGTGATTGCTGCCGGTGTCGCGTCAGTCGGTGACGGAGGAGCAGTTCATCTCTGTCGCACCTGCTTCACTCCACTCTTTTTTCTCCCTCAGTTCGTTGAGGTTCCATAGTCCCTCCATGCCTCCTTCTTCTTACTCTGCTTGTTGTCGCTGCTTTATCTCGTCACCACCAGCCGCCATGGGTGGTGGCTGCGAGTTTAGGTTGATGTGTCATGTTGCTTCGAGATTCGTGTGACTATTAGCTTGCTGTCACCGCGAGTGAGCTCTTGAAGACCACCCTTCGTGTGTGCTGCTGCCTAACGCCGTCAAGACCGCCGTTGCCACCTCTCTATGGTGTTGCCATCGCTAACTGCCACCAGGAGGGTGGCTAGACCTGTTTGCAAGCAAGAAAAGAGTGTGGGTGTTTGTTCTTTCTATAGCATGTGTTGTGTGTAGCTTGTTGGCCAGAAAAGCCGCTGCCACCATAAGCCACCATGGGTGCGTGTTGATGTAGTTAGTGTGTGTGTTTATTCTTGGTTAAGGCATTGTAAACTATAATTAGCTAAAGTATAATGAAAGAAATTGAAAACCACCACCTTAGGGTGGTGGCTACCGCCTCCTGCTGCCACCGGCCGTCATGTCGGGTGGCGGTGTGCTTTGCCTCGTGGTGTTGATTCGTTTGGGGTGCTTGAAACCCTAATGGGCCCAAAGAAGCTCAAACGGGCCCAATGAAGCTTAATGGACTCTAATGGACCCAATAAAACCTTAATGGGCTTAATAATATTTTAGTGGTCTTAATAGGCCCAATAAAGCCTTAATTGATCTAAAACCCCAACAAATTAATAAATGGGCTAGTATTTGGGTTGGAAACTATAATTAGGGTTTGGAAAACCCTAATGCCATCAAAACCCTAATTTTGGGGAATTAGTCGAGACACACGAGACTTATTAATAACTTGGGTTTATTGTTTGGTCTTTCTATTGGACCTTGATGATTGGGTTATTAAATGGGCTATCCAAGATCATGCAAATGGTCTAGAGTAATTTAATGGGCCTAGGGTAAGGCCCATGTAAGGGGCTTGGGCCCAATTTGGAAAATTGGGCCATAGATGGGCCATAGTTTGGGCCTTAATGATTATATGATGTTGGGCCTTAGAATGAGACCATGTATAGGCCTAGGCCCAATTTGGAAATTGGGCCATGTGTTGGGCTTTGATTCCTAATTGACTTTGGGCCTATGGTTTGGGCCTTGGGCTTGAATAAGCCAAGCTAGGGGTAATATATTAATTACCCAAAGAATGTACTTATGGTTATGTATTCGGACCCAATTATTAATTGGGTGTTATTTTGGTGTTGACAGTTCGGGAATCTGTCAGCCAGGAGCTGGGGTCGAGTCTGCAGGACTTCAGCAAGTGTGGGATTGTGTCTTCGGGACTTCAGCAGTGCGAGGTGAGTTACCTTCCAATAGCGGTGGGCTTATGGCCACAATGCTGACCCACCAGTAGGAGTTGTATGTTAGATGATTGTCTTTGTGATATCATCTAGGTTTGCTACTACCTGATATGTTATATGTTGGCAGGATATGTTATATGTGATAGTAGTAGAGTTCGGTTGTTAGGACTGAATGGTAGGTCAGACACCCCAGATATGTCTAACAGTATGTGATGATATGTTTATATGTTGGCATGATATTTTATATGTGATAGTGGTAGTAGGAGGGGAATGGTCCCCAAGTTCGGTTGTTAGGACCGAAGGGTAGTTCGGACACCCCAGATATGTCTGATTGTATGTTTATGTTATGATATATGTGATAGTAGCAGTAGGGGTGGAATAGTCCCCGATGGTCGATTGTTAGGACCGACGGGTAGGTCAGCACCCCAGAATGGCTTGACATGAGTAGGTCATGTTGGATTACTGTCTAAGTCCATAACTATAATTGGTAAGACTTGACCCGACCCGACATGGTCCATTTGGGTTGCATGGCATCATGCATTTGGATAGACTATAATGAGAGAAATAACACTTAAGGATTATTAGTATATTATAAGTTCTAATATATTAATAGGATTATTTAATTAGTATTGATCAAGAATTAATTTAGAATTAATTAAGTGATCAAAAGAAGACAAATTAAATATATGGGTTGATTGTGTAAATCATCCATACTTGTATAGTGGGCTAATGCTCCATGGATTATCAAGTTGGGCTAAAACCCATAGGATGCTCCATGGTGTATTTGAACCCATGGATCCAAGGAAATGGAAGGCCATGACCATTAGGGTTTACCCTAATTGTGACACTATATAAAGATCATATCATTGGGAAAATCGGCCACTATGTGTGAGAATGAAGTGCTAGCCGATTTTCATGAAGTGTGGTTTTTCTCTCATGTCATTCCATGTGTATTAGGTGTTGTGTGAACCATTTGAGGTGTCACACTTGGGGCACTAGGCACTCAATCTTCATGAAGACATTCTACATCAAAGATGTATGTATTCTATCCATTTGATTACCCAAGTATCAATGATTGTATGCTACATAGGGTAATACCTTGGATATTCATAGTTGTATGTATAATAGAGAAAACATAGATCCAAGGTATTTAGGGTTGCATGTACACTTAGGAGTATTAGAATGCTCAAAATCCAACAATGGTATCAGAGCCTAGGCTTGTTTTCTTGTTATACTTGCAAAATTGGCTGAAAAATTGAGTTTTTATACTGTCTGCTCAGCAGACTCGCCAAGTCCAAGGCAAAATGCATCCAACTCACCAAGTTTGTTCGTGCACTCGACGAGTTGGACACCTAGACAGCATATATTCGATTGTTTGGCTGGAATTGGACTAGGAACATTACCCTAAGATGTTTTTGGACTTATAAACTTGTTTTTGATATGGTAATGTTCATGCTAATCCAATTTCAAAGATAATTGTCAATAGATTCATGTTTTGTATTAGTTTAAGGTTTAGACTAATTACATGAAAAAGTTTGATTTAAATTATCTTATTCTTATGAGTTGCTTAGATTAATAGAAAAGTTATGTGAACAGTCACATTTAAGTTTCATAATACTCATAAAAGTTGGCAATGGTTACAAAAATGAAGAGTCTTGTCCTCCAGTTATGGAGGTTCAAGAGTTATTTCATTAAGTAATAAAATGTGTAACCTTAATTAATTCCATAAGTTACCAAAATAAAGAAAAAAGTTACATTCTTTTATTAGTTTAAAGTCTTCCATAACTTGTCCTCAAGTTATAGAACTTGAAGAGTTTTTTAATTAAAACTACTTTAAACACATAAGTTATGTAATTAATTAGTTTTGAATAGTTTCAAAACTTTCCCTCAAGTTTTGGAATTTGAAAAGTTTTCACTTATGAATACTTTAATTCCAAGTTAGCCCTTAGAATTTTAAAAGTTAAAATTCAACCCTTATACTTTATAATATTATAAGTTAATAATATATATATATATATATATGTATATATATATATATATATATATATATATATATATATATATATATATATGTATGTATGTATAAGAGCAAGTCTGTCTTACCGTTAGTAGGCCTCATTCACGAAGCCGGTCTATAAGGGGGGTAGAAGGTTACTGCCTATAAAATGGTAGTTTAATGGGAGTCCACTCTTGCCCACTGCTTCCTTGACTGGTGGAGGGTCATTAGCCGAACGGTTAGGACAAGGACTATAATTCTCCCTTCATTAAAAGTATTAATGATAAATACTAAGTAACAAAACTCTTATTAATACCCAATCTTAGTTACTTAGGAAAAATGTGAATAAGGTGCTAACCCATTAAATTACACTTTGCACTTTGCTTAAGTCGTTAGTGGAGTGTGTGTGGTTAACCGGCACACTAACCTGGACTTAACAAGATAGGCAAAGAGTAACTTAATATTTATCATAGTATCGATGGAGCGTGTGTGGTTAACCGGCACATCGATTAAGGGGTCAATATTAAGCGTACCCAATATATCTGCATGGTTACTTCACACCTTGTTTTGTGATCCTCTATGACAACTCAAAATTTTCATTCGGTCAAACCCTAAAAGTCAATCACTTCATATTATAAGTCAATTTCAGTTCTATTTGTTTTTAACAAATTTAAAGTTCGTTTGACGATTATAATAATTATTCTTTAAATGAACGGGTGAAAGAATGTGCGGTCTCAGGTCTTGAAATTTCTAAACCGCCAATACCACGTAGCTCAGAAGCTCACGGCCAAACTTTAATGTTTGGGCCGTAAACTACCCCCAAAAACCGTAAACTCATGCTTAAACATGAGTTTACTCCCCAAAGTACCTCACTTATCATTTTTACCCTAAAGAGTAAACTCCAAACTCTCTCAAGTATCATCCCGATTTTCGCCCGATTTCCCGAAAACATAAGTGTTTCTCGACTTGATTAGTTGATACATCATAACATCTAGTGATTATACATCCTTTAATCCATCAAATTTCATGTTTTGATTAGATTTCCAAAACACCAAGAACACACACTAGTGTTCTTGGACTTTAAGTTCATTTCAAGCTTCCACAAAGTAAGTACTTCTATCCTAGAGTCATTTAAAGCTTGCTATACATATTAATATCAAGCAAAAGTCCCAAGAGCACCAAGCACAAGGTGTCCACGGTTTTGGGAGGCTCCCAAAACCGTAAACACCAAGTATAGTGCCAAAGGGTGCTTTAGGGTGTCTAGACGCTTCACAATGCCTTAGGGACTTGTCTAGATCCATCCTTGATGTGTTTATCACATGAAAGAACAAGAAAACAATCATTTATATGTGTTTATGGTTTGGAGATCTCCCAAAACCATAAACACCCCAAAAGGTGTTTAAATGTCCCATATTTACTCCTAATGCCTATAATCTAACCTAGGCTATTACCTTGAAGTGTTTAGGACTTGAAAACACCAAAATACCTAAGTCCATGAGAGTTTACGGTAGTAAACTCATGGAGAAATGGTCCACAGACCGTAAACTCCATTTAGGAGTGTTTTGATGCCACACAACACTTCCTAAGGGTTAAACATGAAGTAGGAATGCTTGGATTGGCTTAGAAAGCTTCAAACAACAAATGGTCAAAAAGAGGGTGAGTTTACAACCGTAAACCCAAAGGTTTACGACCGTAAACCCTTTTCCAAGTGACCACAAAACCGTAAACTCCTTAAAGGAGTTTTCCTTGAACCCTATACACACTAGCTTGTCCCTACAACACTTGGATGCAATCCTTGAGGCCAATAACACTTGATAAAGGTGTTTAGCATGCCCTAGGGTGTCTTGACTTTGTTTATTAGTTGTTTAAAGACTAATTTGATACATATATGTGATATTATATGTTAATTAGGATCATTGAGTGTGAACAAGTCTTCACTTGTCACCTGGCTATCCTACATCATTCAGTTCATCCAAACCACCATCTACAGGTGAGTTCATACCCCCTTAATCAATGTTTTAAATGATTTTAAATGCTTTAATGGGGTGGGGGGTGGGGGAATACAAGTAGAAAACAACATGTTATTGAATCAATCATATGTATTTATAACTGTGTTTTCATCCAACAGATTTCACATACTTCAAAATGTGATGCATGAAATGGTTTTCTATCTTAACAATACCTTGGTAGCAAATGTATTACGTTTGAAATGTTTATTAAAATGACATCAAGTCATTGTTAATTATTGTTCAAAACTCTTAGATGTCTTACAAAACCATTTTTACCTTCTTGAACAAAGCTATATCTATACACTTATGTTCTTATATATGTATTGATATTATGGTTTTCATCCTTCATTCAGTTTCCCACACTCTTGTTTAGCAAGGGTGTATAAACCTGCTTGGACAATCAATTACCTTCCAGTTAACTATTATAGGGATAGTTAGGAGATACAAAACATTATTCCTATTACAAGGAATTACACCAGAGTCAGTTCGTTCATGAGTCTATACTATACATTACATGTTACCTGAATAAGTCTACATCGATACGCCTACATGAATACATTTACATATATACATTTATTTGTATACACTTACATGGATACTTGTACCTAGATTCACTATGATGATTTACTATTACATTATGTGTAAATTGTTCTGCCTATCCTAGTTCAAAAGGATAACTTGACGGGACTAACCATTCCGGAACCCACCTGTTAGCAACAGAGGTAATGAACATCTACGGATGCCTACGGTTAATACTTATATTAGGAGTACCTTTACGGGACTAACCATTCCTTAAACCTGCTGCTAGCTACAGAGGAAAATGAAGACTCTACGGATGTCGTGATTATCCTAATGTAAAAGGATAATATTTTTATGGTTTTATTTTCCCTATTACTTTTATTTTGTGCTACATTCACATAAACGAGGAGGTATACTGTATATTGTTAATAGTAGTCATAAAGGGGAAAACCATCTTTGTTACTTTCATACATACAGGTCTTGGTAGAAGACTACTTTCATACATACAAGTCTTGGTAGAAGACTACCTTCATACATATAGGTCTTGGTAGAAGACTACTTTCAAAACATTCGGGTCTTGGTAGAAGACTACATTTTATACTAGTAGGAAATATGGGATTTTCTAGGGTTTTCATACTTATATCAATTGTTTCATTCTAAGATTTTCATAGCATTCATAACACATTTCCAAAGCAAGACAATGACACTTAAATACTTATGAATTCACCAGCTTTATGCCGATACTCGCTTTCAAAATAACTTGTATTCTTAAGTCACCAGTAGACAGGTACGATGACCAGGTTTTGAGAAGACGGAGCACAGACAAGACTCGTCTCTTATTTTGATTACATATTTTGGTGTTTAATTACTATTAAAGAACACACATGTATTAAATATTTACTTTTAATACAATGGATGATGTTGTTGCTTGTTTACTACTTTGCATTGTTGTGATACTTTACATGACGTCCTCCACTCCTGAACGTTTCCGCCGTTCTCGGTTTTGGGGTGTGACAGATTGGTATCGGAGCATTGTTTATAGTGAATATAGTGTATCAACCCATAAAAGATATACTAACTATAAATACATAGGGATTAAAACACTCTGTCTAAGAGTTTATACTTCTAAATAATAAAATATTTAAGTAAGTATATGTGCCTGCATTCATACTAAAATCAGTTTCACAACGACAAGAACAAAAGTATTACGATTGTTGAATATCACAAGTAAGCCTGGGGATATATGGTCAGTCTTGGGAGTGGCATAGCCTGATCAACTATGTTGGTCCAAGGAGTGATTAGCATATGCCCAAGAATGGTTGTGATGTGGCAACTAGTCTAAAAACTTACCAACACAACCACAAAGAAATACCATAGGGGAATTTGGTCTTACTGTAATTATCTTAGTTAGTTAGTCTACTTAGTTAATTCTTATATCCCTTTTCTCGCGTAGATTTTAATGGCTGGATTTCATCATGGCGACCTGTACTTCCCAAACCAAGGCAACACTGGATGGCTAGAAGAAGATGATCACCCAATCCCTTTAGATGATCACCATGCTGAGGGCTTTTCCGATAGTTCTGACTCAGAGCCTGAAGTCGACAACCTACCTCTAGCTGCTCAAAACCCAAACCTGAACCCCCGTCCCACATTTCAAGGACCCACACCTCTGTGGGCCACTAACCTAAATACATGGAGTCAGGAACAGGGCTAACCCATTCCCTATAACAGAGATAGAAGTTTCTACTACCTCACTGAAGGAGGTCTTGCTGACAGGGTCCTACCCATCATGGTTCGTAGGATTTCTAGAAACACGATATTGGGTCAATCAACTATCAATCGAGTCTTGGAGATTGATGCCAACTTTGGCGTTAACACAGTCCGCATTCGCCAACTAGAGTCTGCTCATGAAAGGACTCTGGTCCGTAATGCAGCTCTGTAGAGAGAACTTGCTGAAACCCAAGCTGAGGTCAGGGAACTTCGAGCTCAGCAAGAAAGAACTAACAGGCGTATGAGGGACATGGAACGCCTACTGTCGGGATCAAGAACTCATGCTAGCAGTTCTCGTCGCCGATAGAATCTCATCGACCCATCTTTTGGATATAACCTAGTTTATGTAAAAACTTTGGTCTAATTTCCTATCTTTGTAAATCTTAGACCTGTTAGGTCTTGATCTAGTCATAGTTCTATCAAAATTTTCCTATCTTGGTTGATCTATGGCCTACTTTTAGGCCACTTTTCCCGAACTTGTTACATCTGTAAATCCAGTATTATTGATAGATATGGAAATTATTATCCAAATGCTATGATCTTCATTTAATCATACTATTCATTGTGTTGTTGGGCTATGGGGAGTTAGTCCATGAGCCACTCTCATTATTCATTTATTCTTATCCATGTTGTCGTCTTTTAATCGTATAGTTAAAAGATGCCGCCACGCAGGAATCCCAGGCGTAACCCAAGTAACGAAACGCTGATACCACCACCTCCTCCACCTCCTCAACCTCCTCAACCACCTTCTCCTTTCGATGTCACTATGTTCCAGGCCGCCTTCACAGTAGCCGTAGCAGCTGCTGTGTCAGCCATCAATGCTCTTGTCCCTAGTGGATCGGGAACAGGTGCACTTCCCTCAAACCACAGCGAAAGCCATGGACATCCTCGGGAATGCACCTAGAAGCACTTCACGGACGCCAAGCCCCGAAACTTCAATGGAACTGGTGGGGTCATGGTGTTAAGACAATGGATTGAAAAGACGGAAGCGGTCTGTGAAATCTGTGCTTGCCCGGAGGGCAAAAAGGTCAAGTTTGCAACTTGTACCTTCTCTGACAGAGCACTAACATGGTGGAATGGCCATGTTAAGTCTCTGACCATAGTGGTGGAAAATTCCATCAGTTGGGAAAACTTAAAAGCCATGCTGATGAGAGAGTACTGTCCTCGAGGGGAGATACAAAAACTCGAGCAGGAACTCTGGGGTCTACAAATGGCTAGATCCGACATATTAACCTACACAAATAGGTTCTGCGATCTGGCAATCCTTTGCCCTGACATGGTTGCTCTAGAGAGCAAAAGAATAGAGAGATACATCTGGGGGCTGTCACCCCAGATCCAGTCGAGTGTGTTAGCATCCAGGCCTGCTACCTTCGATAGTGCCAAGGAGCTGGCACAATCTCTCATAGATCACGGGAAACATCAGAACCCAACAATCCCTGCACCCGGACCACAAAATTTCAACCCCGACAACAAGAAGAAGGGGTGGAACAAGAGGAAAAAGGAGCTTCGCAAGAATCCTCGAAGAGACAACAACTTGTGGCAATCAATGCTGCCACGATAACTCCCGTTGTCCCTGCAAACCTCTTACCAGCAAAAACTTATGCTGGAACCCTTCCAAAGTGCAACAAATGAAACTTCCACCACCACGGACCTTGCAAGGAGATGCAGTGCTCTAACTGCAACAGGAAGGGGCATACAACCCGTTTCTGCAAGACTCCAACGGGACCGACCGCCCAAGTTCCAAACGCCAGTGTGGGCTAAGCTTGCTACGGTTGTGACGAGGTGGGCCACTACAAGAGGAAATGCCCTAAGGCGGGATGGTTGGCGGAGTAGGAAGAGTTATGGCCATAGGCCACGAGGAAGCGGTAGTTGATCCTATGATAGTTACCGGTACGTTTCCCCTCGATAACTCATATGCTTGCATACTTTTCGATAGTGGAGCAGAGAAAAGTTTCGTAAGTCATAAATTTGCACACCTGCTTAAACAAAAACCATGTGCATTAGATAATTCATTCACGGTAGAAATGGCTAACAGGAAAACGGAGAGTACTAACTGCATATATGTAGGTTGTACTTTAACTTTAGATGGACATACTTTCAAGATAGATCTCATGCCGGTCCCAATTAAATGTTTCGACGTTATCATCGGGATGGATTGGTTGAGTCTTCTTCGCGCCGACATCATGTGCTTTGAAAAAGTATTTCGTCTTAACCTTCCTAACAACGAAACCTTAGTTATCTATGGCGACAAACCTAGTACGAGCCTTCGTATCATTTCGTGCATCCAAGCCCATAAGTGCTTGCGAAAGGAATATCATGGATTCCTCGCACACATCGTCGATACGAGTCAATAAGGAAAAGACATTCAAAACATCCCAGAAGTACGCGACTTTCCCGACATATTTCCAGAGGAACTTCCCGGTTTACCACCACAACGCCAAGTCGAGTTCAGAATCGACTTAGTGCCAGGAGCTACTCTCGTAGCCAAATCTCGTTATCGTCTGGCACCGGAAGAGATGCAGGAACTTTCCAGTTAGCTTAACGAACTTCTCAAGAAGGGATTCATTAGGCCAAGCTTCTCACCATGAGGAGCACCGGTCTTGTTCGTCAAGAAGAAAGATGGATCGTTTCGTATGTGCATCGACTATAGGGAACTCTACAAGCTTACCATTAAAAATCGTTATCCCTTACCCCGCGTTGACGATTTATTTGATCAACTTCAAGGAGCCAACTACTTCTTGAAGATAGATCTACGATCCGGATATCACCAACTACGAGTGCTAGAGGAAGATGTTCCCAAGACAACCTTCCGAACTCGTTATGGACACTACGAGTTTGTAGTGATGCCGTTCGGATTAACTAACGCGCCCGCAGTATTCATGGATCTGATGAATGGGGTGTGTCGTCCTTACTTAGATCAGTTCGTCATTGTTTTCATTGACGACATACTCATCTATTCTCGAAGTAAGGAGGAACATAGTCAACATCTCTGTAGAGTCTTAGAAACGTTGCGAGCGGAGAAGCTCTATGCGAAGTTCTCCAAGTGTGAATTTTTGATCCGACGAGTCGAATTCTTGGGCCATGTTGTTAGCGAAGAAGGAATACACATGGACCCTTCCAAAATCAAGGCCATTGAGAATTAGTCAGCACCGAAGACACCTATAGAAATTCGTCAATTTCTAGGTCTCGCTGGCTACTATCGCAGGTTCATTCAGAACTTCTCCCGCATAGCGAAACCTCTTACAACCCTGACCGAGAAAGGCGTGGCCTTTGACTAGGAAGAGAAACAGGAAAGAGCGTTCCAAACGCTCAAGAGAGCCTTGTGCACCACACCAATACTATCCCTCCCCGAAGGGATAGAAGATTTCGTTGTCTATTGCGATGCATCAAATCAAGGACTCGGATGTGTTCTGATGCAGCGAGGTAAAGTCATCGCCTATGCCTCGAGACAGCTGAAGACACATGAGGTTAACTACACCACCCACGATCTTGAACTTGGAGCAGTTGTGTTTGCTATGAAGATCTGGAGACACTACCTGTATGGTACAAAAAACACGATGTTTACAGACCACAAAAGTCTACAACACATTTTCGACCAGGAGGAGCTCAACATGAGACAACGACGGTGGGTCGAGCTACTCAGTGATTACGAATGTGAAATTCGTTATCGTCCTGGCAAAGCCAATGTAGTAGCCGGCGCCCTAAGTCGGAAAGAATATTCTGGTCGTATAGTCAAATCTTTGACTCTAACTATCCATTCACACTTGTCCACACAAATTAAGGAGGCTCAGCTCGACGCGTTGAAACCTGAAAATGTGGCAATTGAAACCCTGAGAGGGATGGATAAGAATTTGGAAGTCAAGGGTGGCGGAGCCTTATACCTCATGGATCGGATCTGGACACCGAAACACAGTGGCTTCAGAGACTTGGTCATGACTGAAGCTCACAACACTCGTTATTCCGTCCACTCAAGTTCAGATAAGATGTATCTGGATCTTAAAAGGTTATACTGGTGGCCTAACATGAAAGCATATATTGCTACCTTCGTAAGTAAATGCCTTACTTGCGCGAAGGTGAAGGTGGAATACCAAAAACCCTTGCAGCAACCGGAGATACCAGAATGGAAGTGGGAGCGGATCACTATGGACTTCAAAACCAAGTTGCCCAAGACAACGGGTGGACTTGATACCATATGGGTCATCGTCGACAGATTGACCAAGTCTGCACACTTCTTGCCGATCAAAGAAACAGACAAAATGGAGAAACTTACGAGAACCTACATTAGGGAGATTGTACGACTGCATGGTGTTCCCATATCCATTATCTCAGATAGAGATAGTAGATTCACTTCTAGGTTCTGGCAGTCGCTACAAAATTCCCTAGGAACTAGGCTGGACATGAGTACAGCCTACCATCCACAGACCGACGGACAAAGTGAGAGATTTATCCAAACCTTAGAAGATATGTTGCGAGCCTGTGTGATAGACTTCGGGAAAGCATGAGATACTCATTTACCCCTTGTGGAATTTTCTTACAACAACAGTTACCACACGAGCATAAAGGCAGCTCCATTCGAGGCTCTCTATGGCCGAAAGTGCAGATCTCCTCTGTGATGGGCTGAGGTGGGTGATACCCAGTTAACTAAGGGATGAGTTCCCGAAAGCACTCTCACGGGTCCGGAGATCATTCGGGAAACGACAGAGAAGATCGTTCAAATTCGTGAACGATTGAAAGCCTCTAGAGACCGACAGAAAAGCTATGCTAAGAAACGAAGGAAACCATTGGAATTCCAGGTGGGTGACCGTGTTCTACTGAAGGTCTCACCTTGGAAGGGCTTGATACGCTTCGGAAAGCGTGGGAAGCTCAATCCAAGATACATAGTGCCTTTCGAGATTCTTGCCTGAATCGGCCTAGTAGCTTACAAACTCAATCTACCGCACGAACTCAGTAACATACATTCTACCTTCCACGTATCAAACTTGAAAAAGTGTCTGTCCGACGAGACTCTTGTAATCCCACTCAACGAGATCGAGATCAACGAGAGCCTCAACTTCGTGGAAGAACCAGTAGAGATCATGGAACGAGAGGTCAAGTAAATGAAACAAAGCCGTATCCCGATAGTGAAGGTTCACTGGAACGCCAAGCGGGGACCTTAATTCACTTGGGAGCGAGATGATCAGATGAAACTGAAATATCATTGTATTTTTACTTAGTTATTTATAACTACTTTAATTTCTTAGACTTTAATTTCGGGACGAAATTCCCTTTTAACAAGGGGATGATGTGACAACTCAAAATTTTCATTCGGTCAAACCCTAAAAGTCAATCACTTCATATTATAAATCAATTTTAGTTCTATTTGTTTTTAACAAATTTAAAGTTCATTTGACGATTATAATAATTATTCTTTAAATGAACGGGTGAAAGAATGTACCGTCTCGGGTCTTGAAATTTCTAAACCGTGAATACCACGTAGCTTAGAAGCTCACGGCCAAACTTTAATGTTTGGGCCGTAAACTACCCCCAAAAACCGTAAACTCATGCTTAAACATGAGTTTACTCCCCAAAGTACCTCACTTCTCATTTTCACCTTAAAGAGTAAACTCCAAACTCTCTCAAGTATCATCCCGGTTTTCGCCCAATTTCCCGAAAACGTAAGTGTTTCTCGACTTGATTAGTTGATATACCATAACATCTAGTGATTATACATCCTTTAATCCATCAAATTTCATGTTTTGATTAGATTTCCAAAACACCAAGAACACACACTAGTGTTCTTGGACTTTAAGTTCATTTCAAGCTTCCACAAAGTAAGTACTTCTATCCTAGAGTCATTTAAAGCTTGCTATACATATTAATATCAAGGAAAAGTCCCAAAAACACCAAGTATAGTGCCATAGGGTGCTTTAGGGTGTCTAGATGTTTCACAATGCCTTAGGGACTTGTCTAGATACATCCTTGATGTGTTTATCACATGAAAGAACAAGAAAACAATCATTTATATGTGTTTATGGTTTGGGGATCTCGCAAAACCGTAAACACCTCAAAAGGTGTTTAAATGTCCCATATTTACTCCTAATGCCTAGAATCTAACCTAGGTTATTACCTTGAAGTGTTTAGGACTTGAAAACACCAAAATACCTAAGTCCATGAGAGTTTACGGTAGTAAACTAATGGAGAAATGGTCCATAGACCGTAAACTCCATGTAGGAGTGTTTTGATCCACACAACATCTGAGTAGCTAAAGGAAGGGAAATCAACCGAGACCCTTCGAACTCTCACTCTCCTTCAGCCGATTCAGATACCGAATCGTCGGTGATTGTAAGATCAGCACAGATCAGAACTAAAGCAGTTCTATGAGATCAGGCGAAAATCGCTGATCTCCTTTTGGTGCACATTCCGTGAGAATAAAATCCTGGATGTACGAATAGCACTGATCGTAGACCATCCAGATGCTTATGGGGCAGAACAGACCGATTGATTAGTTCCCGTGATCGTAGATCCACTTTAGCTAATGCAACTCGGGAAGAAGCTGCTAAGATCCCGTCGCTTACAAATGCTCCAGCAAACACTTCGCCTAATTCTTTTGAATCCCGGCCCGCTTTTTCCCCACTAGGTGGTTGTTCGGAAGGGTTTGACAACGTAACAGACAGCTAGGCAGTTACTCAACACTTCCTAAGGGTTAAACATGAAGTAGGAATGCTTGGATTGGCTTAGAAAGCTTCAAACAACAAATGGTCAAAAAGAGGATGAGTTTACGACCGTAAACCCTTTTGCTAGTGACCATAAAACCGTAAACTCCTTAAAGGAGTTTTCCTTGAACCCTATACACACTAGCTTGTCCCTACAAGACTTAGATGCAATCCTTGAGGCCAATAACACTTGATAAAGGTGTTTAGCATGCCCTAGGGTGTCTTGACTTTGTTTATTAGTTGTTTAAAGACTAATTTGATACATATATGTGATATTATATGTTAATTAGGATCATTGAGTGTGAACAAGTCTTCAATTGTCACCTAGCTATCCTACATCATTCAGTTCATCCAAACCACCATCTACAGGTGAGTTCATACCCCTTAATCAATGTTTTAAATGATTTTAAATGCTTTAATGGGGGGGGAATACAAGTAGAAAACATAATGTTATTGAATCAATCATATGTATTTATAACTGTGTTTTCATCTAGCAGATTTCACATACTTCAAAATGTGATGCATGAAATGGTTTTCTATCTTAACAATACCTTGGTAGCAAATGTATTACGTTTGAAATGTTTATTAAAATGACATCAAGTCATTGTTAATTATTGTTCAAAACTCTTAGATGTCTTACAAAACCATTTTTACCTTCTTGAACAAAGCTATATCTATACACTTATGTTCTTATATATGTATTGATATTATGGTTTTCATCCTTCATTCAGTTTCCCACACTCTTGTGTAGCAAGGGTGTATAAACCTGCTTGGACAATCAATTACCTTCCAGTTAACTATTATAGGGATAGTTAGGAGATACAAAACATTATTCCTATTACAAGGAATTACACCAGAGTCAGTTCATTCATGAGTTTATACTATACATTACATGTTACCTGAATAAGTCTACATCGATACGCCTACATGAATACATTTACATATATACATTTATTTGTATACACTTACATGGATACTTGTACCTAGATTCACTATGATGATTTACTAGTACATTATGTGTAAATTGTTCTGCCTATCCTAGTTCAAAAGGATAACTTGACGGGACTAACCATTCCGGAACCCACCTATTAGCAACAGAGGTAATGAACATCTACGGATGCCTACGGTTAATACTTATATTAGGAGTACCTTTACGGGACTAACCATTCCGTAAACCTGCTGCTAGCTACAGAGGAAAATGAAGAATCTACGGATGTTCAAGGTTATACATTTCGGCAGTCGCGATGTCGTGATTATCCTAATGCAAAAGGATAATATTTTTATGGTTTTATTTTCCCTATTACTTTTATTTTGTGCTACATTCACATAAACGAGGAGGTATACTGTATATTGTTAATAGTAGTCATAAAGGGGAAAACCATCTTTGTTACTTTCATACATACAGGTCTTGGTAGAAGACTACTTTCATACATACAAGTCTTGGTAGAAGACTACCTTCATACATATAGGTCTTGGTAGAAGACTACTTTCAAAACATTCGGGTCTTGGTAGAAGACTACATTTTATACTAGTAGGAAATATGGGATTTTCTAGGGTTTTCATACTTATATCAATTGTTTCATTCTAAGATTTTCATAACATTCATAACAAATTTCCAAAGCAAGACAATGACACTTAAATACTTATGAATTCACCAGCTTTATGCCGATACTCGCTTTCAAAATAACTTGTATTCTTAATTCACCAGTAGACAGGTACGATGACCAGGTTTTGAGAAGACGGAGCACAGACAAGACTCGTCTCTTATTTTGATTACATATTTTGGTGTTTAATTACTATTAAAGAACACACATGTATTAAATATTTACTTTTAATGCAATGGATGATGTTGTTGCTTGTTTACTACTTTGCATTGTTGTGATACTTTACATGACGTCCTCCACCCCTGAACGTTTCCGCCGTTCTCGGTTTTGGGGTGTGACAGATTGGTATCGGAGCATTGTTTATAGTGAATATAGTATATCAACCCATAAAAGATATACTAACTATAAATACATAGGGATTAAAACACTCTGTCTAAGAGTTTATACTTCTAAATAATAAAATATTTAAGTAAGTATATGTGCCTGCATTCATACTAAAATCAGTTTCACAACGACAAGAACAAAAGTATTACGATTGTTGAATATCACAAGTAAGCCTGGGGATATATGGTCAGTCTTGGGAGTGGCATAGCCTGATCAACTATGTTGGTCCAAGGAGTGATTAGCATATGCCCAAGAATGGTTGTGATGTGGCAACTAGTCTAAAAACTTACCAACACAACCACAAAGAAATACCATAGGGGAATTTGGTCTTACTGTAATTATCTTAGTTAGTTAGTCTACTTAGTTAATTCTTATATCCCTTTTCTCGCGTAGATTTTAATGGCTGGATTTCATCATGGCGACCTGTACTTCCCAAACCAAGGCAACACTGGATGGCTAGAAGAAGATGATCACCCAATCCCTTTAGATGATCACCATGCTGATGGCTTTTCCGATAGTTCTGACTCAGAGCCTGAAGTCGACAACCTACCTCTAGCTGCTCAAAACCCAAACCTGAACCCCCGTCCCACATTTCAAGGACCCACACCTCTGTTGGCCACTAACCTAAATACATGGAGTCAGGAACAGGGCTAACCCATTCCCTATAACAGAGATAGAAGTTTCTACTACCTCACTGAAGGAGGTCTTGCTGACAGGGTCCTACCCATCATGGTTCGTAGGATTTCTAGAAACACGATATTGGGTCAATCAACTATCAATCGAGTCTTGGAGATTGATGCCAACTTTGGCGTTAACACAGTCCGCATTCGCCAACTAGAGTCTGCTCATGAAAGGACTCTGGTCCGTAATGCAGCTCTGTAGAGAGAACTTGCTGAAACCCAAGCTGAGGTCAGGGAACTTCGAGCTCAGCAAGAAAGAACTAACAGGCGTATGAGGGACATGGAACGCCTACTGTCGGGATCAAGAACTCATGCTAGCAGTTCTCGTCGCCGATAGAATCTCATCGACCCATCTTTTGGATATAACCTAGTTTATGTAAAAACTTTGGTCTAATTTCCTATCTTTGTAAATCTTAGACCTGTTAGGTCTTGATCTAGTCATAGTTCTATCAAAATTTTCCTATCTTGGTTGATCTATGGCCTACTTTTAGGCCACTTTTCCCGAACTTGTTACATCTGTAAATCCAGTATTATTGATAGATATCTAATCATATGGAAATTATTATCCAAATGCTATCATCTTCATTTAATCATATTATTCATTGTGTTGTTGGGCTATGGGGAGTTAGTCCATGAGCCACTCTCATTATTCATTTATTCTTATCCATGTTGTCGTCTTTTAATCGTATAGTTAAAAGATGCCGCCACGCAGGAATCCCAGGCGTAACCCAAGTAACAAAACGCCGATACCACCACCTCTTCCACCTCCTCAACCTCCTCAACCACCTTCTCCTTTCGATGTCACTATGTTCCAGGCCGCCTTCACAGCAGTCGTAGCAGCTGCTGTGTCAACCATCAATGCTCCAAAGTGCAACAAATGCAACTTCCACCACCACGGACCTTGCAAGGAGATGCAGTGCTCTAACTGAAACACGAAGGGGGCATACAGCCCATTTTTGCAAGACTCCAACGGGACCGACCGCCCAAGATCCAAACGCTAGTGTGGGCCAAGCTTGCTACGGTTGTGGTGAGGTGGGCCACTACAAAAGAACTGCCCTAAGGTGGGGATGGTTGGCGGAGTAGGAAGAGTTATGGCCATGGGGCACGAGGAAGCGGTAGCTGATCCTACGATAGTTGCTGGTACGTTTCTCCTCGATAACTCATATGCTTGCATACTTTTCGATAGTGGAGCAGAGAAAAGTTTCGTAAGTCATAAATTTGCACACCTGCTTAAACAGAAACCATGTGCATTAGATAATTCATTCACGGTGGAAATGGCTAACAGGAAAACGGAGAGTACTAACTGCATATACGTAGGTTGTACTTTAACTTTAGATGGACATACATTCAAGATAGATCTCATGCTGGTCCCAATTAAATGTTTCGACGTTATCATCGACATGGATTGGTTGAGTCTTCTTCGCGCCGACATCATGTGCTTTGAAAAAGCAGTTCGTCTTAACCTTCCTAACAGCGAAACCTTAGTTATCTATGGCGACAAACCTAGTACGAGCCTTCGTATCATTTCGTGCATCCAAGCCCAGAAGTGCTTGCGAAAAGAATATCATGCATTCCTCGCACACATCATCGATACGAGTCAATAAGCAAAAGACATTCAAAACATCCCAGAAGTACGCGACTTTCCCGACATATTTCCAGAGGAACTTCCCGGTTTACCACCACAACGCCAAGTCGAGTTCAGAATCGACTTAGTGCCAGGAGCTACTCTCGTAGCCAAATCTCGTTATCGTCTGGCATCGGCAGAGATGCAAGAACTTTTCTCTCTCTCTCTCTCTCTCTCTCTCTCTCTCTCTCTTTCCAGCTGCACAATGCACACACACACACACTAACATAGGGTTTAGTTCGATTACATACGGGATAAGACACAAGAATAATAAAACATGATGAAGGTCTCATCCCCTTATGCCCTGTCGATTACAAGGGGACAGGATGCCTAATTTTTGAAGATAGGCATAGGTAGTCCTTAAGGTTTGGTCACATTAAATGTATGACCCCTCATCATAAATCCTATTCAAGCCAAGTTTCGAAAGTGTACCAATAGACCCTCGAAATTCATTTTCGTTCAACATGGACATAATAAATACGTTCTTATTCTTATTAAACCTTATTTATTTTCTTTAATTAATTAATTGACCTTTAAATGGGAAGAATCTTATAGATACTTATTCAAATTAATTAATTAATTATATATATATATATATATATATATATATATATATATATATATATATATATATATATATATCGAAATAATTAGACAGAAACAGATGTTACATGAATACATAATTTTGGACCAAAATTCTAGAACACAAGTTTGGAGTAACAATCCTGAACGCGATTCCGGACTTCAATTTCGGAATGTTCCTCGTATTGCAGAGGAGTTCTTATATTCCGGACATGTTTATTGGATTCGAGACTTGTTTCGGGGCTAGACATAATGAAGATTTTTGGTAAGCTTTTTTTTTTTTTTTTATGTAGCATACATACATTCCTACATGTAATCCTATAATTGTCTTTAAACCAATAATATTCAAAGAAAAACTGATAATATCTATATAAAATAATAAATTATACAGGTTTTAACATATAATCTAAAATAAATGCATATAATTATAAACATAATGGAAACTTACATATAAAAAATGCATCTCTTCACCGCTATCAGAAGACATTTTCTTAATTTTGGTGGTGTTCGGAATGCTCTGTTGGGTAATCCGAATAACACAGTTCGAAATGAAGTCCGAAACAGGTTAAAATGGAATTTATAAGGGGAACCACATTAACACATCAGATCCATTATCCATTCATCAAATACAAAATCGGGTCCGGAATGACCCATTTCAGACCGAGTTGTCGTTTTGCAAAAAAATATAAAAAAAATGGTTATTATTATTAAAATTACATTAAAAGTAGTTAGTATACTCAATTTCCCTTAATTTAAACTATAAACCCACAATCAATGATAGTAAACTCCAAATTCATCAAGCATGTACTAGTTCATCAAAATAATTGATGTATCAAAGAAGCTTAGTATCAACTATCCAAATCATTGAATCAAGGAGTAATGTCTCCAAAGTTGTGACGAAATGCATCACCATAGAATAAAACAAATTTGTAACTTATATCACATTAGGAAATCAAATGATGGTTTGGATGATGATAGTATATTTCCATACTTTCCCATAATCACTTCTATGCAATGTATAATGAAGAGTTGGAAGAAAAGTTGATCACACTAGAAATTTCTTCAATTTATAATGGATTAACAAAACTAATATGCACTTATGATCCGTTTGAATTGAATATCCAATACAAACATGTGTCCCCATGACATCAGCTTTCCAGTGTTTCGATCAAGCAGGAAGACATAGCCACTTGACCATAATGTTAATAGTGTAGACATTCAAAGGAACATGAACAATATTCATTTGTTTAAAAAGCTCAAACGAACAAGAAAATTGCGTTTCATTTTGTTGAGAAGATGTTGTAAGCTTCCAAAGAAAATGAAAAACTCAAAGAAAATTATGTAATGGAGCTCGGATTTTAGGAGTCAAATAGAAATATAAAAATTAAATGTTGACGTCGATTATTTCTAAAACAAACCAAACATCCTTAAAAAGAAATCACCAATTTTCAATTGCTTTGCTCTTTAGTGAAACTCGTAATTGAAGATTCGGATTCCAAACAGATTACATTGTAATTGATTTCATCGATCCTATATCCACTTACCAATCATCAATCCTGCACACAATTTCAATGGCGGATCCACCTCTCTTTGCCTCCGGCTACCGAAACTCCGCCACCATACACCCTGTTTCCTCTCCTCCAAATGCTCCACAGAATCAACCCACAAACTATTCTAATCTATACGCATTCAAACAACGCACCATCGAGCACTGTTCCTTCGGCTTTCTCTTCCGTTCTATCTTCTGCATCGGCATCTTAATCCTCCTAATATGGCAGTTTTGGCTCATCTCCATCAGTCTTCCCAAATTCCATCTCGAAACGATAACCTTATCCAACTTCCATGAGGCTTCAACTGCGGGTGATTTGCACGTCCATTTCATCCTTCGCAACCCAAATTCGAAAGTTACCCTTCACTACGATGGAATCCAAGCTGCTGTCTGGTATTGGCATGCACTTTTAGATAGGAATAGTGTGCCAGGTTTCGTGCAGGGACCCAAGAATAAGACTGCAATTATGACCAGATTTTCTTGTTTCCATGAGTTTTTCTTTGATGGGGAGAGTAAGAGTGATCATGTGGTGATAAATTTCGATTTTAGGATGATGGCTACGTATCGGTCTAGTGCTTGGGGGGCTAAACGAAAGTCCTTCAAGGTTTATTGCCATGGCTTACAAGTGGATGTTTCTTTAAAAAGTCATGGTGGAAAAATGATCGGTGGTTGGAAGAACTGTATGGCCGACGGCGTTTTCTTTTCCGTCAATTCACCTCATTTTGGTATATTTAATGATCATCAATAGACTACTCGATATTAATGGTTTCAACAAATGATCTAGTTTTTTCGTTTAATAGTGTTCATTGTAGTAGTTTAACAAAAAAATATTTGTACTATTAGCTCCTTCGGTATTATAATTAGTCATCATATATTAACTTATTTGCAAAGTAAATTTTATAAACTGTCTTGTGGTTCGGCTCGACTTAGGGGTTGTTTGATTTGTCGGTCTGCGGACGTTTTTGTCTAATTTGGGTCCGGCCAGGGCGTTTTATTTATGTAGATTGTGCACTTTGACCCAACCCACACCTGTTCGATTCGGTCCACAAAAATGATTAAGGGGTTGTTTGGCAGGATCTGAATTTATAAGAGCTGAATTTTTAAGAGGTCTGAATTTCAAAGAGGATCTGAATTTTTAAGATCTGAATTTTCAAATGTTGTTTGGTTGAAACCTCTGAATTGCAGTGCTGAATTATAAAAATGACCATTTTACCCTTCTATGTTATTTTTGCTAAATTTAACGTTTTTTATAAAATAACCGAATCAACTTCTTGAATAGTTATAAAAAATTTACAAACACCATATAAAATCCAAGTTAAATCATAAATCCAAATCAAACATAACACTATCATTTCTTGATTATACCCAAAGCTCATGCTTTCATTGCTTTGTGAAATCTTTTAGAACCATCTCCATCCATAAAAAAAATATAATATTAATGAACTCCTTAAGCTTGTGGTATGAAATATCATCCACTAATAGACACCACCTGTTCAATATATAACATTATATTTTCATTTAGTGAGTCCATAACATGCTAATATTCATATTTCATCAAGCAAAACAAAAAAGCATATGATTTCATCAGCAAAACATTATCATATTTCAGGAAAAAAAAAAGCAAAGCATATGATTTCGTCAACAACATTATCAAATTTCAAAGATCAACATATGTCAACAACATTTCAGCACATAACAATAAGATCTGCAACAGATTTTAGCATATGAAGAAAATCAGTAACTTATATTAACAACTAGGAACACATTATCAATAAAAGAACAAATCAACAACTAGTAACACATTCTCAGCAATATATTTCACCAAATAAACACAAAATCAGAAATCAGCCCATATATTTAAGAAATTAACACATTATCATAAATCAAAATTGAACCAAAACTAACCTCAAAGTAATGATTCTCTGATATTCGAATTACACGGGAAACACACTAGATTTTTAAGCATTAAACTCGAATTACATAACAAGAGAAAAAGAAAATGTTACCTGCAGAAGATACCGGAGGTAAAGGCGGCAAAGGTGAAGCGATCGGAGGCGGATGCGAAGTCGGCGGCGACGGCGACGTTGCCGACCGAATGGATGCAGATAGAATCAGAGGAGGAGGAGAAAAGGGTGGAAGAGAACCGGCATCGATGAGGAAGCCGAAGGGCTTGGCTACCGGCGACGATGTCGGAGACGACGTTGATGTCGGAGGCGGTGTTGTAGATCGGAGGAAGCGGACGATTATTGGAGATCGGTGAGGGAGAAGAAGTGGTGAGAATGAGGAGAAGGGGCAAGAAAGAGAGAACGTGTTCTGGGGTTTAGGGGCATAGAGCGTCTTTTATTTTTTCAGATGGAGTTTCAAATCTAATTCGGTAAGTGCTAAAATTCATATTCAGACCAAAACTTAAGAGGTAAACAAACGGTCTGAATCTTAAAGATTCAGACCTACCCCTTATTAAGAGGTATTAAGATGCAAACAAACAGGCCCTAACTTAATCCGAAAAAAAGGAAATATATTTGATTGACTGAACGTGGAAAAAGACACGCTTTGCCCCCATTTTACACATTGACACTGTGGGCGTCGATTTCTTCCAACGCCCGAGTGACGCAACATACTCCATCGTAGACATCTTTTGTTTTTTCCCTTGTCCCTTGTCATCCATCTTCACCCTATTCAACGTCGATGTCTTCCAATGATGTTAATCCCATCATGTTTATCCCTATTTGTCATAATTTCTTTCTCCCTCAAGTCTTTTAGTTTTGAATGTCGTTAGAGCTTGGACTTGTAAAGGTATTAATAAATATCTTAATTGCTCTTCTTTTGTTTTTCATCTCTCTAATTGCTTACTTTGCACGGTAGAATTATAAATAGGTATCTGTTAAACTGTTGTCGTGCACGATTTAAGCAAATAAAATTTCACTTCTCCAATGTACTAAAAAATAGCATAGGGAATCATGATCGAATTCTCAGGACACAATCTAATGGTCAATATGTCTGGGCTGTAGGAAGGTAAGGAAGGAGGTACTTTCGGGAAGAATGCAAAAGTCAGGTCTGGTTCGTTCCACAAGCGATTTCCTTGTGGTGTGATGATTCCAGGTGGTTGGGACGATGAAACTAAGAAACTCGTTTGTTGCTTCTGAAGTTCAGCTATCTTCTTCAACCTCTTTGCGGTTTTCTCAATTTCTAGATCGAAAACTAGAGGTGTACCTATACGAAAAGTTCTTGGCATACAAACTATTAGCATCACCGTTTCCCGACAACAATGCCAATTTGTTAAACCATTGCCCACGATTTAAGAAAATAAAATTTCACTACTCGAATGCACTAAAAATAGCACAGGGAAGCAGTTTTGAATCCTCAGAGACACAGTCTAATGGTCAATGCCTCTTTCCGAAAGGCACATACTAGTCATAAAACAGAAAACATGAAATGGGGATTTTTTTTATTATTAATTAAAACTAAAATTGCATTGGAAATAACTAAATAAAATTTAGTAATAAAGAGCCATATATCACTAATTTATTTAATCTTTGATAATTTATTTATCTTCTGTTACTTTAATTCAATCTACATTAATCCATATAGTCCCTATGGTTTGGTGTAATTTGCACATTTGGTCCCTAACTTATTTTTCTAACTCGGAAGGTCCCTAGTATTTGTGTAACGACCCAATTTTCAAGGCCAAAAATTTCATTTTTGAATCAACACATTTAATAAACATTTTACCATAACATTGTCAATAAAACATTCCATTACAAAATCATAATGTTGTATTTCAAACCATAACATCATAAATATTGAAAATCAGAGTACAGCCCCAAAAACTTCTTGCGGAAACATGTGTGTGTGTGATGTGCTGCTACACCGCCGGCTCCTTCCCCTTCGACGAAGAGGTACCTGAAACCAAAACCAAAACTGTAAGCACAATGTCACACCCCAAAACCGGAACGGCGGAAACGTTCTGGGATGGATGACGTCATGTCAAGTATCACAACACATGCATTATAGAAAAAAAGTACAACAAAACATTGCATTAATAGTAATAGTTTTACATGGTTTACATACAATACATCAAAGTAATACAAGTAATAATATAGGTACAGCTTAATACTAAACTGTCTTCGTCAAAAGCTCCGGGGATGTACCTGTCTAATGCTGACTTGAGAATACAAGTTATTTGAAAAGCGAGTATCAGTATTTTTACAAATGCTGGTGAGTTCATAAGTATTTAGTGTCATTTTATTCAAATAACTTTAATAAAATTGGTAGTTCTAGAGTATCCATTAAGTTAGAGTCCTTTCCAGAAAATCCTATATTTTCTTTAATAAAAGCAGTCTTCTACCAAGATTGGACGGAGTTATGTGGTAAAAAGTAGTTTTCCCTTAATCGCTATCATTATCAAAATACAGAATTTGATTATTTGAAGAAAGCAACAGAAATCAGGGAAATAACATATGCCTCAGCAGTGAAGACTGCTGACTAAGGCAAAAGGAATCATAGACTCCAGGAGAGTATCGAACAAATGACACGCCTGGCTCAGTCTAACCAAGGAAGACACAGACCCCAGACGGTACCAAATGAAAGGTACAACTAGCAAGGTCTAAAAACAGAGAATACAGACCCCAGACAGTATCAAATGAAAGATACAGCTAGTAAGGTCTAAAACAAAGAATACAGACCCCAGACAGTATCAAATGAAAGATACAGCTAGTAAGGTCTAAAACAGGTAATACAGACCCCAGACAGTATCAAATGTAAGATATAGCTAGTAAGGTCTAAAAACAATGTGACTCTGAGAGTGGGTTTTCAGCATACAGTGTAAAGTACATTGTAAAATACAGTGTGAAATACCATTACCTTAAGGCCATGAATTATAAGGTAACATGGGATACTCGTAACCATACTAACCGACACTAGAGTACCTGATGCCCTGCAAGCGTCTATAAAATGTGACATTTGTCACCCCTTGGCTTGGTAGGTCGTGGACTGTAGCTAACAGTCAGGGTGCGGGGGTGTCAATCCCGTATAGATCTATACACACAATGTCCGCTCTCCCTACAGGAGACTCTGGTTACCAACTAGACGACGGAGAAGGTCGTGTCCCGAAGATGCATCCCAAATAGTGGGTAGTGGGTTTCCAATATAAGTGCTGAACTAGAGGTAGAGACTCATAACTGAACTGACTAATGTAAACCTATATGTCTATGCTTGCATACATAATATATAACTAATGAATCAACGACCTTCAGACGGCCATCCGATCCCACCAGACCACATCTTAACAAAGAAAAGGAAATAGGTCGGACAAGCCTTCCTAAGTCCTTCAATCATTATTTATATGCATCTATACAAGCACAGACATACATCTAACCATGTCTAAGTGTTTAACAAGTGGAAACGTATCGTGAAGTATAACCGAATCGTGATGTATAAGCGAATCGTGAGGTATAACCAAACAGTGTGGAATAACCAAATCGTGAAGTGTGAACGAACAGTGTGGAATAATCAAATTGTGAAGTGTAAACGAACAGTGTGAATAACTGAATCGTAAAGTATAAGCGAACAGTGTGAATAACCGAATCGTAAAGTATAAACGTTACCAAATATAAGTGTATCACGAAGTGGAAATGTTATCAAGTAGGAGTTTAAACTAAGTAAAAGCGAAGCAGAGGTATCTAACAAGTAAGAGTATACGGCATGAAAGAGAACTTTGATGAAAACCTTGGAAAAACCTTTATACTTAAGAAAATCACAACTTGGTATTCTTTGGTAAAATAAGTTTGAAAACCTTTAGAAATTCTTTGGAAACCTTTCATAAATCAGTTTAAAATGAAATTTGATAAAACAGTATAAGCAAGAGTTTTTGAACAAGTGAAAACATTTTAGAAAACCATTTACAGTATCCTACTCGGTAAAACAGTTTACAGTGTGGTAAATCCTTGTGCATGCGGGTTATCTATCACATGTGATTGATATGATAACTGGCATGTTTAACTTGTATTCCCCCCTATAAAACATGTAAAAACATTTAAAAGGTTCATTCAGGGGTATGAACTCACCTGTTGTAAGTGGATCCGACGAAGGTGCCGGTTGGGTGCTCGGTGTCAAGTAAAGACTAAGACACACTTAGTGACCTATTTAACATATGATAACATATGTTCACATATAATTAGTATATATAATACTAATTAAACAAGTATACACACTCTAAGGAGCGGAAAACACTTTGGTTAAGTGTTTGGGGTGTCCCGGGTAACATCTAAGGGTGTGAATGGCTTAGGAATGGAGTTTACTCTCCAAGAGTAAACTATCCATATAGTGTTTACGGCCCTGGGACAACTCCCCATGAGTTTACGGCCGTAAACTCATGGTGAGGGGCTTCTAGGATGTTTAAAGGCTTTATCTCGATCGTGGAATTTTTCTAGGTCCAAATCTAAATTGTATGAGGGGGTTTAAGTCATTTAAAGGGACCAAATGGGAGTTTACGGCCCATGAACCACCCCTATGGGAGTTCACGGCCGTGAACTCCTATACCTTGATTTTATTGAAGTTTTAAGCCCTTATTACAATCCTAGTAATTTATAATGAAGTATAAGGCCATTTAGGGGGATTAAAACTAACATTTGGCATGGTTTGGGGGTGTTTACGGCCTAAGTATATGCTTGGGCCGTAAACTCCAATTTACCCCTCAATTCTTTGTGTTTAAATGTTCCAAACCCGAAATAGCAAGTCCCTATTTTATGTCTTAAGCCTAAGGGTGGTTTGGGAGTGTTTTGGACATGATTTTACAAGTTTAGAGGGTGTTTACGGCCTAAGCATGTGCTTGGGCCGTAAACCCTCTTTTATGTCCCAAAAATGATGGTTTTTGAGGTGTAAACACTCCTAAGCTAAATCCTCAATTAGTTTCCAAGCTTTTAGGGACAAATTTGGGTCATTTTGGCCTCTTTTTAGGGGTTTACGGCCTAAGGAGGCTCTTAGGCCGTAAACTCCTTTTTAACAGCTTAAATGGTCGATTTTTGTGCTATAACTACAATCCATAATGTTTAGAACAAGCTAGGGTAAGGGAACTTACGATTTGGAGGCGTTTGGTTGCGAATTTGAGACGAAATCGGGCTTTATGAGAGAGAGTATAGAGAGAGTGAAAAGGGGTGGAATGAAGTCCATTCCCCCTTATATATGGGTTGGAGTTCAGTGGAAATCTACCCGATACTGTCGTTAAACGGGGCTTTTGGTCGCACCCGATTTAGTGGTCGTAATAAAATTAACTTTTTCCAAATTAATATGGAAATGTAAGTTAAGTGTTTTTACCTTATTTTATTACGACGAATAACGACATAGAATATAAATAAATAAACGTTTATTTATTTTACGACCTCAAATTAACGGAACTTTTATAAAATGGAATATTCCGTTAACGGTAACGGGGTAATGTAACGGAATAAACTTTGGGTTGTCACACACAAAGCTTAGTGAGTTCCCCCATCATACCACATACCATACAATATCGTCGATATCTTTCAACTGGTAACCTTCATCAATATCTTTCAACCGGTAATCATCATCGGTATCTTTCAACCGGTAACCATCATCAGTATCTTTCAACCGGTAATCAACATCGGTATCTTTCAACCGGTAATTGGGGACTATTTCACCCCTACCATTAGCACACAATCAATAGATATAAGCATACAGACAGGCATATCCGGGTACTGACCTACCCTTGGGTCCTAAGGACCACTGTCAGGGAAACTAATCCCTACCATACACATAACATACCATCCAGATAAACCTCATAACCATCACATAACCAGACCAAGATAATTATCACAAAGAACATTATCTTCTAAATACCCCTTTTTGGTGGGCCGACATTGTGGCCTTAGACCCACCCCTACTGGAAGGTAACTCACCTCGTAGGAGCTGCTGATCTATGTGGGAATCCTCTGACTGCTGTCGCTGCTGCTCCGGAAATCCTCCGGCTATAATTCCCAGAAAACAGTTAGTCATACATTGTTAACTGTTCTTAGGGTAAAATGACCATTTTAACCATGACCAAGTTAAAGTCAAATTCAACTTCCAGTTGACCTAACTCGCCGAATGCCTATCCTTCCATTTGTCCTTATACCCGTCTCTACTCGTCGAGTTAGGCGATAACTCGACGAGTTTTCCTTCTAATTGAACATCGACTGAATCTTCATCTGACTCGCCAAGTTGTATGAACAACTCGTCGAGTTCAACTTCAACTGATACTCAGGTCCTGTCCTTGACTCGTCAAGTTGTATGAACAACTCGTCGAGTTCATCTTCATCCTTAAGAAGATTGCCTTGGACTCGCCGAGTTTGCTCACGCACTCGCCGAGTCCCATGAATTCCAGAACAATGGCTTAGTCCGGAACGTTGGGTTACTCCCTGGGACCCCTTAAAACCTTTCCACACTCAACTGGGTCCTTTTGACCCTCAACTGATATGGGACAGAAACCTTGGACTCGCCGAGTCCAAGAATGGACTCGTCGAGTCGGTCACATCCTTTCACTAAATCTTCAATTTCTGATGTACAACCCTTGATCAAAAGATAGATCTATGCTTCTACAATCGATCTAGCACGTAAAGTTACAACCTTTACATGCTCGCATGGGACTTTGAGCTCAAAAGGTCCTAAAACAAGCTCTTACAATGCATGGGGCCTTCTTTGAGTGCAAGAGCCACTCCTTTCTGCCTTGTAACCCCTCTAAGGACCTAGATCTGAAACATCAACCCCTAACCATGCTTGCAATCATGGTTGGTGACCAAAATGGCTTAGAAAAGCCCTAGAACTCCACAAAATGGGATCTATCAAAAGAACAAACAAAGTATAGACTTTATACCTTCTGTAGACTGCAAATGATGCTCAAAATCGTATCCTTCTAGCCTCCTCTTGATCCTTCAAGCTTTTCTTTCCTTCCTTGGATCACAAAAGCACCAAAATCAATCCAAATGCCTTAGATTGCTTCAATAACGGCTAGGGTTTGCTATGGGGGTCTTCTGGGAGCAAATGGGACGAAGGAGGCTGAGTTAAGGTGTTTAAATAGGGTGCAAACCCTCGGGTTAGGGTTTTTGTCCAGACAGGGCCTACTCACCGAGTCTGGGACCCAGCTCGTCGAGTCCACTGCTTAAACCCCACGTCTCATCCCCCTTCTCCTTCAACTCGCCGAGTCCAAGGCCAAAATGCAAAACATTTTAAAGAATTAATAAAAGAATACATACCAAGAACTAGGTGCCACAATTTGTTTTGTTACGCGCTTGGTCCCTGTCTTACCTAAAAAGACTATTTTTGCCTTTGATTTTTTCATTTATTTAATCAAACACACTTCCAACTCCACCTCGTCACCTTACCTTACCTACCCCACCATTTTCCCTATTTAAATAATAATATTTCTAGGTAAGATAGGGACCAAGCCTGTAACAAAATAAACAGTAGGGACCAAGTGTGTAACAATAACAAATAGTAGGGACCTTCCGAGTTAAAAAAAATAAGTTTGGGACCAAATGCGCAAATTACCTAAAACCATAGGGACCATTCGTGTAATTTACTCTTATCTAATTTACTGAGGACGCAGTATGTCGTCGTTTGTGGTTAAAAGTTTAAATCTCGTATGAGACACACAGAAAAATATCTTATTTAACCTTTAGAGTAAATTACAGAAATGGCGAGTGTGGTTTGATCGAATTTACAGTTTTGGTCCCTATGTTTAAAATTTGATAGGTTACATCCATATGGTTTGTGTATATTGCAATGTTGGTCCTTACTGCACATAAAAGACCACATTACCATTTCTTTCTTTTTTATTTTTCTTTTAACAATTTATTATTATTATTATTATTATTATTATTATTATTATTATTATTATTATATATTATTTTTTATCTTTATCTGAATAGAATTAATATAGATTATTTATAAAAATATTTTTATTTTTTTAATCAATCGTCTAAATTATATAGAATCATATTATTATTATTATTATTATTATTATTATTATTATTTTATATATATATATATATATATATATATATATATATATATATATATATATATTCTAAATGATGTCATTTAGGTTTCAAATTTCAATACATATCGATTGAAGGCAAACGGGCAACAAGCTGCGCCGCCAGCCCTTTCTGGATGGCAATAATTCTTTTGAAAACAACATTTGTGGATCTAGGAGATATGACATTAGAATGCATGACCCGTTGGACTCTATTAAGGATCTCCACCGCCTCTGGTGCGAGAAAACCAAATGTATCGAATGCAAAAGGAACAAACACATGTTCATTTTTCTCTACATGCATTCTCGTGTTTTACCACTTTGCATGCAGCGGCTTTCAAAGCGGCATGCCCAGCTGCGAAACCCTCGCTCCCCAAACCAACGAGAGGAGAGACCCCAGTAAGATCCACGCATGCATGCTTCCCTCCTATCCATCCAAAGACCAAAATGTCAGTCGGTCTAAATGTGGACCTGCCATCCTGCGGGTCCGTCAAAAAGTTCACTGGCGCTTCTTTCTTCACAGAAATACCAACACGCTGACAAGCATCAAAGAGAACATCCTGAACCACATCATGTCTATACTTGAAACCAGGGAGCTCTCTAAAATGAACCGCGTGTTCCCCAAAGGTATCCAAACATGCCTTGCGACAAACTGGGCATATCTCGTCAATTGGGAATATGGGAATCACGGGGCGGTAATGAAGGATAGTTTGGTACTCCACAGGAGACATATGTTGGCCAAGACCATCAATAGGGATAGTTATCACAAAATCCTGAGCATGAGGCGCCCGCATACACTCAAAGATTGCTTTCTGTCTGACAGTCATGTCGAAGTCGACTTCCATATCTTGGACGATTTTGCTAAAAAGGGCACACGCCAAAGCTTTTTGGGATTTAGGGGGGGGGGGGGGCGGTGTCCTTATTAGTGAAACCGCTATAGTCAAATCCCGGAATCGTATCGTGGAGACGAGTCATAGCACATAGGTAATCCGAGTCCATACCACATATGCCACTGTCACGTAAGATGTGGTCTTGTAATGCCCAAGATTGGGCCCTCGAGGCTACAAATGCGTAGGAGGAAACCTCGTAGGCTGAGTACAAACCCAAACCACCGAAACAGATAGGTAAGGAAGCCAAGCGCCACTGAATGTCTCCAAAGAAAGGACCTCCACATACCACTATATCCTCGATAGACCTGCGCAATCCTTTGTCAAAGAATAACGCTGCCTCTTCTATGTGTCCGGCTTGCATGTCCTTAAACCAAAGAAAAGTTTTGCAATGCCCATACATGATCGAAGCAAAAGGAGCTCACTCTGCGGGTCATATAGTTGTGGAAGAAGGCCCATCAAATCAACAACATTGACCGCTCTCTTTATGGCCAGCCCGCTAATAAACCCCGCGTCTCTGCTAACAGCCCCCCAAGGAGCTTCACCCCTAAAGAAGTTCTTCCTATCTCCGTAGGGAATAAATCGGCACGAAGCTTCCTACCATCACATGAGGTCCAAAAAATCTCCGTTTTCTTGATGTTCAACTCAAGACCCAAACCTGGACCATGTAACCGAATTATGTTCAACACTCTAGCCACCTCCTCTGAATCCCCAATGACGGTCTCATCATCTAGGTACCAAGCATGGAGAAGGAGCTTATAATTGTCTCTAATATTGTGCACAAGCGGGTGCAAAACGAGGGCAAAAAGAAGAGGGCCCAAGGGGTCACCTTGCTGCACCCCAGTGGCAGACCATATATGTTGGTCTTCGATATAAAGTCTCGCTGCTTGCCCGTACAAGAAATTCACCCACAAAGAAACGAAAGGGCACATCTTCTTAACCTCGTGGAGCAATGCTGAACGATCCAACAGGTTAAAGGCATTTGAAAAATCCACAGTCAGCATTACAAGAGACCCATCAGCATGGTGTTCACTCAACACCCTATTGGCACTGTGTAACACAACCTCAGCACCGCCAGATACACCAACCCCAAACTGAAAATCATTAAGGTACTTGGCCCTTTCTTTACCCACACCTTTCACGACAACCTTGGAAACCAGACGTCTCCATATAGTGCCTACTGCAATCGGACGGATCCCGTTGTCAGGTTTAAGTAGAGGCGTGAGAGGAGCGGATGCAACAAACTCTGCCAAAATGGTTGGAAATCTTCCCACTAACCATAAATTAACAACTGAAGTGATAGCATGTATGAGATCTATGGCAATAGCAGACCCTTCTCCATAAAGGGCGTCTAGTAAGTGTTGAGCCCTCAAGCCATCTCTCCCGCAAGAAGTTCCTTTAGGGAAAGATTTAATGCAACCAAATACACAGTCAAAGTCTACTACAAGGGGAGGTTTAGAAGTTATGGGGCTCGGCATGGATGGGGGTGATATGAAAGGGTGTTTGTCCTCCAAAGCTTTAATAGTATCACCATTATATGGTGCAACACCCGATGAGCATAACACTTTCACTGCTGCGGTAAAATGACCATCTGCAACCTTACGGAGACATTGTCTGATATTGGTGTTACTTGATGTAGCCTCCTTCTGAAGGATGCCTCCACCCTGTCTCATAGCTCCAACCTCAGGATTGTCTAACATATTTTGAACTAACTTCGTGATACCCCCCCCCCCCCCTCTTTCCCCCATGTATCCAAGGACTTCAGGATGGAGCTTTGCTGTAAAGATTTTCTATTCCTAGACCTACATTCTTGTCTATTTTTGGGTCTAAACACCTGCAGTGTGCACCGAGGGAGAAGTAACAAACACATCCATGCCTCAACCGAGCCAGGTTGGGCAATCGCCTTGTAAAGAGCGGTCTTCAAAGCCTGAGAGAAAGCAAGACGACAACTATGGGGGATACTCTTGACAGTAGTGATAGGCTCTTTAAAAACACGATCAAGGAGCGCAACATCAAAAACCAAACCTCCAAGAGCATTTGTCACCGACTCTTTATTTGACGGCTTTAGAATACCGACAATATAACGACTCGAGCCGTCATTCCCTGTAACAAACCTCACACGGCCATCCGGGTGATGACAATAATGGTTAAGAGCCTGCAAAGTCATACACTCCCCACACATCCATTGACCAAAGGCCTTCAAAGTTTCTTCAGCTGCCATAAATAGACCAACATCACTAGAAAGAGCTTCACGTAACACACTTTTACGGTCTTCGGTAGGTACATGATGTCTTTTGATGTGTGAAATCATACGACCAATCCCTTTACTTCCCACTTCACCGTTTAGGCAACAATGGAAGCTTCTGAACGGGCACAGACAAATATCACTCTAACTTGTGGAAGAAGAAGCCATCTAAGAGAACAAGCCTCGAGATGAAGCTAAAACTATGAAACAATATTAAACAAGGAAGGGAAGGAAATGACACACCAACACAATGTTGGTGTGCACAAGAAGCATCCAAACTAAGCAAACTACATTATCTTGAACAACAACGCTGCAGCACAAGAAAAACTGTTTTAGACATTTTATCAAACACTTGGTGGGCAGCAAAATTAGCTTCTTAGAGTTTCATCTTCTTCCCTTGAAACATCAGCCCAAAATCTCTATTTGAATGAAGATAATCCTCAAAGCATGCCTTACTTAAACCCACCAACAATGCACTGGTATCAAATTAATTCACCATTTTTTTGTCTTTTTGATTGTACACCAGAGGTATATACAACAACATAACGAGGTGGAACTTTCGGCGCTTAGACATCAAGGAAAGCTGATGACTTTCTTACATATTCTGTTAAGGACATGCTAAGAATTGGGTTTGAAAGATACAATGCAGAAAAATCATGGAAAACCCTTGGATGGTTATTGTCTAAGCACGAATGAGATCCAACACTCGAACATCATAATTGGATTTCAAAAACAAAATCGAACTGGAAAATGGGATTGACAAACGAAATCTGAATTCCATAGTAATCATTCAGAATCGAAATTGGAGTCCATCGTGATTCAGACTTGTTAAAATTTGAAAGAACCAAACCTCTTACCTCAACCGTTAGTTTCTGAGAATTTAAGGTGGCTTCCGCGCCGGCATTTATGAAACGCCATTGGACTTGCCGGTTGTAAAGTGAGATAGAGAGGAGAAGAAGAGTGATATATATATATATATATATATATATATATATATATATATATATATATATATATAAGGGAAAATACCGGTAATAGCAAAAAAATAGGGGCAATTTCAAAATTTAGACATGAAAATGGACATTTCCGGGTATAGACATGCATTCCGCGGAGCTCCGCGGAATAACAAAATCAACGTAAAAAAAAAAACTTAAATTCTATTCCACAGAGCTAAAGTAGATTCTGTGGAGCTCCGCGGTGGACACCTAACGAATAGTACCTGACCATACTGTTCATGCGGTTATCATACCTAGGTTACTGTACCATGGTCATCTCTGTTCTTCTCTTTGATTTACTCCACCACCTCTTTCTACCTTCCGATACCTTCTACATCTAATTCCTTCCACAACTTCCATTTTCATCTCCCAAATTGATTCGTCGTTTCCACTTTGTGTTCAGTGAATGAAGTACCGATGTTCCATTTTCCAAGTTGATTTCTTCTGCTTCATCTCCAGTCTTTCTTCATTTCTTTTTTTCTCCATCTTCTGTGTTCGATTATTCTGTTGCCCTATGACATTGACAATAGTTTCTTTTCCATTTCTTCCTACGACTATGGGAAGTCATCTGCTTCACCAACAAATCGACACCCAAAACAATCCCGATAACCCTCTGAATTTCTCAATATGATTTAATTTTCGGGTATTTGTTTTTGAATCCCAGTTATTTATCTTTCTTGATTCTATAAACCATATAGGTGTGTAAAATTATAAACAACACGATGATTGCTTGATTCCAAAAATTGGGATTTCTGGCTCATGACTTCCGACTGTGGGCTTCTCATCTTTATCCATGGATTTTTGGTTCTCTAACTTGAGTGGGGCGTACTGCAGTCGTTGATGATGCCAAAGGTAATTAATCAATTTTTTTTGCACTTTTTATTCACGTATTTTACATGGATTTGATCTTTTACATGGATTATCAATTTGTTGCTCTTGCTTCTATGTTTTATTAATCTTGTATCTTTTTATAGTTGCTCTACATATTCAATTCAGGCTCTTTATTTTTGTATTCCATTTCATGACCAGCCTAAAAATCCAACAAGATTTAGATATAATAATGAGTTGTTTACTGATATGGATGAAGTTCTGGCCGCTACCCACTAGGTATTCGATGAAATGCCTAAGTCTCTTTTTCTGTGTTGTTATCATCGCTTTACCTGTGTTTTATATTATTTTATTGGATAGATTCATTAGTGTTTTAAATATTTTTTTATCTCAAAAAAATAGTTTTTCATTCTGTTATAGTTAATGTAGTTTTGGTTATGTTAGTAGTGATTGAAATCATGATAGCTTATGGAAAATGTCTGTAGTTGAACTCACGAAATTCAGAAGCGCTGTATGAACCTTCATGAAAAGGTATTAATTTTTGTAGCATTAGTTTTTATATGATTTTGGAGTTTTACCATATCATTTTATCAATTCATTTATTATTTTTCTATTTTTGTGAAAATTCAAGAAAATGGCAGCCTTACACCTGCTTCCACTCTTTTACTTGGTTATGAGCTGTAAGAGTTCAGTAGTTAATTCATCTTTTGTTAAATAAGTACTCTGAAAAAGACATCTCTACCCCTCTTTAAGATTTCCTTGTACTTTTGATATTATGTTTATAATGTCTTCAAATTTATTTTCGTTGTGTAGGTTGCAATGTGGAACCAACCATATTGACTATATTTTGAATGCCATAAATATTTTTTTCAACATACTTTTTTTTACTATATTTTGTATCCACTAAACTACATTTTGGACTATAGTTGATAACTATCACATTTTCTGCAGACATTGGATACTTGATTGAAGATTGAAAAGAACATTTCAGGTTTCCACTTGCTTCTTCATATCTCTCATTATATTTCACAATAATTAATTCTATAACATAGTTACATAATCCAGTATGTAAAAAGTAACATGACCAATGGCATATTTTGTTTTCATCATAGGTTTCTGGTTGCTGGATCTTGCTAATTAACACCATTCATGTAACAATTTTTTAGTATTTTCATGTCTCTTCCACTCTTTTGTTCATAGTAAAATAAATGTGCATAACAGATCTTTTTGACGTATTTGTAGGAAGTGGAAGTGGATATGATAATCAATATTGTACGCCTACAATCCGGACTATAATTTGCTTATAAAATTAAGGTATGATTCCTTTCTATTTTTACTTTCATTTAATTCGATGTCATTTGTTTTTTAAGTGATTTTAGGTCATAGGCAATGTTGTTTCATTTGTTGTGTCTACCAAAGTACTGTTATTTTCAAAATAAATAAATAAATAAATAAATAAACAACCCATACCATAACCTTATAAAAATTTGGAATTATTATTGTTTTATTCCATATGATTCTGTTATTAAAAAAAATAATTGTGTTTTTTTGGTGTTTATCAACCACATTGATCTTGGAAACGCAAACTTCTCTATTCAGTTGGTTTACATCTTGGTCAACTTTCAAACCTACATTACTTGGAAGTCATTTATTTTTGGTTACTATGTTTTCTTTTTGATGTATTATAGGTCATAAATTCAGAAATAGCAACTACCTTTCATTGATTTTATACTTCATTTGGAATTATAATTTTTGCTTAATTTTATACTTCATTTGTACTCGGTTTCAATAATCTTTTTTGATTTCTTTGATTCTTTTTCAATAATATGATGTTTTATGGTATGTGGCGAAGTGCTTATATGTTCTTACTTCCCATAATAGCAACTTACTTCTATTTTGTTACCAATAATAGCAATATGTAAAACGAAATTTGTAAGAATTTTACAAGTTTCATGTTATATTTCTGTTAACGATAAAAACATGAAGTATGTTGTTATTTTTAATTATGCTTTCATATAATCATTTACTCATTAGTAATATTAGACAATGGATATAATGACATTCAGATTAAAATTTATGTGGTTTGTTTTCGGGCTCCACAATTGTTTGATCTGCTACACAATATTTGGTAAGCTACCAAAATGAAAATAATATTTTCTTTTTTAATTTTTGTTTTTTACTCTTTTATGTTTTCTTTTGGGCCTAGTTTTGGAGGTAATATGTTTGATTAAAGGGGCAACAACCCATTAGGAGGGTTTTGAGTTTTTGATGGCTAATTTTGGGGATTGGTGATACTAGTCCAGGAGTGTGTTTCTGAGTTTATCAACTTTAAATTCCTTCCATTCCACTTCTATGAATGGTAAAATCCCTCAAACTTAGGAATTGAATGAATTTTACAAATTGAATTCCGTCCATCTGGCAAGTAAAATGCATTGGAACAGAATCGAAATTCCAATTCTGTAGTTCTATAAACTTTTTTGCACAACCTAAATGAATATGACACTTTTTTTTTTCAGTCAAGTAACGACAGAATGCTAATCCTGCATGTCATATAATTATTTGTAGGGGTTTATAATGTGAAAAGGTTTAAGTAACGAAAAAAGTATGTTTTTTTGCTTTTATGAAAAAATTGTCCCTTCCTGTTTGTTGGTTTTCCTACAATTATATATATATATATATATATATATATATATATATATATATATATATATATATATATATATATATATATATATATATATATATATATATTGTTAGAAGAAAAAGACAAAAGAAAGAAAGGGTAATTTGGTTATTTTATATAGAGCAAGGTCATTTTATATAGAGCAAGGACCAAAACTACGAATTCGACCAAACCTCAATGACCATTTCTGTAACGTACTCTAACCTTTATAAACCTTCAAAATAACATAACTGGCCTAAATATTTTTCACTATAACATTCAGATTTTTATGGTACATAGTTTCAAGAATCAATTCTAGATTTTGGAAGGACTTACGACATGAGAAATGCCTCTCACGTCATGAGAAAAGGTTAACTTGTTGACCCGCATATTTGGAGTCTCACGACGTGAGCCCTTGTTGCTCACGACATGAGAGTAGCCTGATTACCAAAACACTAATTTTTCCGTATTTAATGGAATGAGAGGGTTAGGGTTGCCCATCCTCAGCCTCTCTCACTCTATAAGCCTCCAGAAACCCTAATTAGATTGCTCCTTGAGTTCTTTAGCCATTTTTGGCGCATTTCTAGGTTTAAGAAGAAGAGAAGAAGAGGAAATAAGTACTCTAGTGGTGGAGTGGGCAAAGTACCATCATCATCTTTATTTATTCCTACTTTTGGGCCTTTGTAAGTATTAAATGTTCAAACTTTATTTCATATTATGGATGGATATTGGGTTTTGTCCATTTTATTCATGTTATTGCATGCTTGAGTGAAGGAAATCCATAAAGTTAGCAACTTTATGGATATTAAAGGTTCCTTTATCATCATAATGTCCAGATCTAGAAATTAGAGGGGGTTTAAGAGCCATGAATGAGAGTTTGATGCTTGTTTTTCCCACTTTTGACCTAGAATGGATTAGTTCATTCATGGTGTGTGCATGACCATAAAACAACCATTTTTATGGACCATATGTATCCCTTTTAGCTGCTAGATGAGTTGGGTGTAATGGATTAATGGATTAAGGACCTAAAACCTTGATTTTTGGCTTCAATTTGTGCTCACGACATGAGACACAAGGTCTCACGACGTGAGATTCGAAGGACCCGTTTCTGTGGAGTCATCTGAGGCTCACGACGTGACCGAACACTGCTCATTCATGAGATCAGTTCCAATAACTTTTCATGTATGAGTTGCCCGATTTGAGTTGCGATGAGTTGGAATCAGACTGAGTGGAATCTCACGACGTGACCAAGGGCTGGTCACGACGTGAGACTTGATGTTATGATTTTTGTCTGATGGCTTTGAATTTATGGGTTAACTCTGCGTCCTAGTTGACTTATGGTTGGGTCATATTCATCAAAGGGTAAAATGGTCATTTACCCTAAGGTGAACAGGTTAAGGGCGCTTAATTGTGGAATTTCACCATAATTGCTAATTAAGGATATTTTTGGTTATATTAGTGAGAGGATGTTGAGATTAAAATTCTAAAGATCGAATAGATTCAAACAGGAAAAAGCAATCAAACACAGAATATGAATCAAGAGTATGTCGAATGATTAAAAGTCACAGCCTCAGAAGAGCTCGATAAAGAATTGCTACTATAGAGGCTATGTAAGGTTTACAATGCAAAAAAACGATTACAAGACACAGTGCATGCATGCACCTTAAATAATAAAACCCTAATAAATAAAGAACGGGTGGACAGGCCCAACCCAGATACAAGCTTTACAAAACATAAGGCCCAAAACGACGCAACACTTTAAGTTCTAACAATCTCCCCCTTTACATAGATTGAGGTGAGAGTCTATCATTGTTGAGTTCGCTTCTGCACTTCAAATACTTTCGAAATCACGCTTAGCAGAGCCTTGCGAACTTGGATATACCGTTGAATCATATCTGAAAAGCACTTCTTGTCGCTTTTGTTGTTCCCTTTGTATTTGCTGACGAAGTACAAGATATACTCCACGCACAAAGTGGTGAACAAATGTTTGTCGTTGAGGAAGAAACAAACTTTGTGAAAGTCTACATTAGTTCTCTCTTTCATTTGAAAGGCCACACACCATCCTTCCTTTCGTATCTTCCCTGGTTTCATTTTATCAAAACTTTTAGGGGCTGCTTTAGGGAGCACAGTTGGCTTCCTTTACAACACAACGACTACTTCGACATCCATTTTCCTAACTTCTTGAATGTACGAAACTAGCATTCGCTTTAGGTGACAAACAACATGCTCGTACTTCTGTTCATCCCTTAGCAGCATGTTGTATAGTAGGATCCAATCATACGGGTTCAGGCATGGAAGATCAGCAAGAGTAAATGCATGCACCTGACTCGTTGAACCTCTAGTAACCCTAAATTTTGCATTGGGGAAGCTATCAGTTTCAATTGGACAAACAACCTTCACAGTCGTGATCTTGTTCGCACTCTATGTCTCGTACTGAGGCTTCATGTGCTTTAGGTAGAATGAGAAAAGTAAGTGATCTGCACCGTAGTCTGTTGGAGGGACATTCGTAACTTTGACAAAGCTGAGAAACTTGAAGGCTTTGGTGTGAATGGAAGATCCAGTTATGAATCTTGTGTATTTTGAAGATCAAAAGACACAAGTGGTTCCAACCAATATTGACTCGGCATATCCACAACTTCACTCAGGATTCGCTTCAAAGTCCATGCAAGAAACAAAATCTTTCTCTTTCTAGCATGACTTGAGCCTTGCGTTCAGCCTTTTCTTTCTCTTCGGCCTCATGAACAATTCTTTGGTGCTCATCCATTTTAGCTTCACAATCTTTTCTTCTTTTAAGCTCATGTTCATCAGGCTCTTCTTCTTCACTGTCATCAATTATTGGTTATTCATTGATCGATTTTTCTTTCCCTTTTGGTTAATTTTCTTTCTTAGGCTTGACAATGAGCTTGACTGTAGGTTTAGGGTTTTCCTTCTTGGATTGTTTCACACCTTCTCCCCTTGTTTCAGAATTGAGCTTGATTCTGGAACACCTTCCAGTCAGTTGAGCATAGCGAATATGGGCCTTAGCTTTTCAGACGGGTGCTTCTTGGCTGTGTTTTTGATCATCGAGTCATGAGTCTCGATGATATCCAAAAGCAGTGCATTCATGTCTGAGATACATCTTTTCATAACAACATTCTCAAATAGGAGATCGTTGATTCATGTTTCGGCTTGCTCAAGTTTGACAGTGGGTACCTTTACTTTCTTCGTCTTCACTATGAGAGCATCCATAATCTTACTCTCAGTGGCCAAGTCATCCTGAAGCTGTGTAATCTTTGATGAAATGGAGGAGTTGAGCTAGGCATTGTCTGTTTGGAGGCCAGTACGAACCTCTTCGAGTTTCGCCTTCTCCGTTCTAAGTGTAGATCCAAGGCTAGAAATAACTTCGTTAGCCATCGCAGTGTTGGACTCGAATGAGCTCTGAAATTTTCTCATGAAAGAATGAGCATCTATAATTAGTTTATCAACTTTTTCAGTCGTTTCTTGGCACACTGAAGCTGTAGCATCCAAATATTTTTTTTTTCTTCTCAAGGTTATCTGAGTGTTATTTCATGAGGGTCTCGAGGAAGGACTTGATCATTGTTTGAGAATAGTCTTCACTGGATGATGCTTTAGATGATTGGAGCAACGAATCCAGTTTCTCATTGATAGCCTTGAGTTGCCCTTTTGTGGTGGGAGCTTCGTCATCACTTTTAGTCCGAATATTGAAGGGACTGTAGGTGAATCCTCCAAAGTCCTAGTCATCACCACCATAAATCATGTCTGGATCATCCTGGCAGAAAGGAGAGATGGGTGGAGTAGAATGACCAACTGAGAAACCTGAAGCACCTGCCCCCGTATCAGATGTGTTGACAATTATTGGAGGTTCAACAGATGAGGTAGTGATGGTGGCACTGGAATCTATGAAGGTGAGGTTTGGACTTGCGAAACACCCATTGACACCGGTGGGCAAAGGGCAATCTTGATAGGGGTTGAGATATTGGCAATGGGTGAAGAGATAGAAAAATCATGGAAAATTCATCTGTTATTGGAGTGGAGGTAGGGATCTCAAAAATTACCTCATGATTCGTAGTTGAAGGCTCCGAAACCTTCGGTTGAGATGTAGCGTCATCTTCGTTGCAAACCTCTTGTTGAATAGGAACCTCCAAAACCATTTGCGATTGCGAGTCCTCGTGGTCACTCGGAGTTGGAGATCTTGGCTTACGAGCCACTTTCTTGATCTTCTTGTTTTTAGGTGCTTGAGGAGGTTCGGATGTACCAAATTTCACATCCCTCTTCTTTCCCCTTTTTTTGGGTTTGTCAACCTCTACGAGAATCAGTTGGAATTCGTCAATCAATGGGTGAAAGCCTGAGACTAGTAGACTGCGATAGGCTCGCAGTACTTCGCTCGCAGTCGGAACCTCTCACAGCATAACTTCAGAAATGGAATCGATGAAGCTGAACTTAGAGTTATCAGCAAGTATGATGTTCGTGGTGTGAAAGATCTCGATTGAAGCCATACACGAACCTTCCAAAATAGGGATGTTGAGCTTGTTGATCCCCCGTTGCACGACGATGGTCCAGAAACGAGCAAAGGAGATTTCATTGTGTCCAAAGCATCGAGCCATAATCCAAGTTGATGTCGTAGTAGATGCCATACCTCATGGTCATAAATAATTTGCTCACACAGTCCGAGCCAGTAACCCTCTCCGAAAAGCTCTTGAACAGAAGGTAAAGAGGCCGTTCCACATTGGCAACAAGTGGGGTTTCTTGAACTTTGAAACAACGGCCAACACTTCCTTGTAGCCTATCTGGTAGAACATCTCCAGAATTGTTGAGTTAGAGACGCTCTCAGGGTCAGTTAGGTCACGGCCCTGTGGATGCCCTAAGAGGTTACAGAACCTCGATTTGGTTGTTTGGGTTTTATGGTCTTGGATTTCGAACGTGATTAGCTCCTCTCCCTTTTGGTAACTGGCTGTGGAGTAGGCTTTGGAGAGATGCACCAACAGAACAATTTTTGACTTGGTAAGAGCAATGACCAGTTGAGAATACCTCAAACATTCGACAATGGGTTGAAGAAACCCGTCGTATTTGACCGGATCAAGGTCGAGTATCATGTTTTGGTTTGCCTTTATGTTGAGAATCGAACACTACATTGATTTTTCTTGGACGGAAGGGGTTTCTGAAGAACCTATCATTGATGCTTGTTGAAGGAGATGAACAGTAGAGAGAATAATTGCCGAAGGATTTTGTTTGTTTTTTGAAAGTGGTAATTAAGTAATGAAGCATTAAAATCCTTTTATACGGTCTAGGAGGTGAGAGAAATTTGTCGATTTGTTGCATCGGTTACTGAAAAGTCGCCTAAAAAGGTGTGACTGACAGAGGTTACGTCAGGCGTGTGTGTCAGACGGCGGTAAAGTAGGCATCAAGTCAGGAGCCGTTTCAAATTCCACGCACCCAAATTTCAAATCTTATCTTTTAGAATCGTCCTTTCAGATTCTAACTTTCGCAACCGCATACATTCGCAATTGATCACCATTGATAGTACTCCGAACCTGAAAGTAACCAATAGGATGACGAACCAGAATTTTGAAAATCATAAAGATCTTCTTGCAAGAGTGTGCCAAAGATAAAGAAATAAAGCGAGTTTTCTTAGGGATTCTAGTGATGTCATTTAAGACATAAAACAGATGGACCTCGGGCAACGGTGTCACACCCCCAAACCAAGGATGGCGGAAACGTCTGGGGGTGGAAGACTTCATGTACAGTATCACAACAACGTGTATAATAGTGCTCAAAGTAAATACAACCATCATAAATATAATTGAAAAAGTTACACCAAAGTATATGTTTACATGTTTCAAAATCAATTACATTATGATGACAAAAATAAATTGTTGAAGGTTTAATGTCCCATCCTCAAGGCGCTGAAGTTTTCCTGTTTCACTGATTTCCTGAGAATACAAGTAGTTTTGAAAAAGTGTCAACAATTAAGTTGGTGAGTTCATAAGAGTTTTGTTTGAAGTAGAAACCGTTTTCCTTGTAAAATCGATAGAGTTTGATTTCCAAAAAATCCAATATTTTCTTAATGAAGTATGAATAGAACATTCCTATATGATGCGTTAATGAACCCTAGAATGACCCGTAGACTTCTCCTATAATCGTCCAGCGCATATAAGTTATATAAGATTTAAGTTGATAAAACGTTGAATATAGTGGGTTTGCCCTAGGTCCACAACCAAACGAGGAACAGGAGATGAGGCGGGCCCACCAATTCTAAGTCAATCGAGACTAAATTCTTATACGACTCATGCATATACGCTCAGCGATTATAGTTGAAGTCTAACAATTCTGGATGAAAAATATGGTTTTAATATCATAATAACTATTTTACGTAAACCTGGTACTTTGGAATGTACCCCATTTATATGAAGACCCGGTACTTTTCCTCAAAATGTGAAATGTAAGTTTCTATGTTATGAAATAGTGCATCCTAGAATTCCCTATAGATTCCTTCTATAATTTCCTTGTGTATATAAGTTATATAAAATTAAAGTTAGATAAAACGTCGAATGTAATGGGTCTACCCTAGGCCCACAACCAAACGAGGAACAGGAAATAAGGCGGAGCCACCAATTCTAAGCCAATCACGACTAGATTCTATATAACTCTAGCATATACACTTAGAAATTATAGCCGAAAACTAACAATACGAAATTGAATGTGGACTTAAATCCAAAAACCGGAACCAAACCCTAGTGTAGTGTACGAAATAGTAATAGTGGCTGTGAATATAAACTATACATATCATAGTTCATCGGATAGTGATAGTGACTACTGAACATGTACTATGCATATTATAGTTTACCAAAAGTGGTGGTGATGGTGAATATAACCTATACATATCATAGTTCATAAAATAGAGATAGTGGTAGTGAGCATGAACTATGCATATTATAGCTTATCAAAAGTAGTGGTGATGGTGAATATAACCTATACATATCATAGTTCATCACTTTGTTTGTAATGTATATATGTCATAACTATACCGATTATAATTAGCGTGTTCGTTTGTGGGGGGTATAATGGCTTAACTATACTTATTATAGTTTATCATAATTATTCATAGTCGTAGTAACTCTTTTGTATGTGTAATACCTTTAATAATGTGTTTGTTATGTAAAAGAACCCTAAACTATACCTATTATAGTTTATCAATTATTTTTTTGGGTAGTGAGCATAAGCCTTACTTGTCATAGTTTACCAATGTTTGTATTTTAATGGATATAGCATTGTAATATCTTTTATGTATTTACCATACTTATGGAGGTAAGAATCCATTTGTTTTCTGATGTATGTCTATATAATAAGACAAGACGACACATATGGTAATAACATATCTTCACATGAAGGTACACACCTTTGCTCAACAAGTTACAAGGTGTATATGAAATTGAAAACATTTTTCTAGTATTGCCATTTCTATTCTGTTTTTAGAAAATTCATAGAAAAATAACTAAAGGTGCAAATCAGAATCCATAAATTCTGAGAGTTTGGAAAATGAGTCTAGTTTGTTCATAATTTTTATCATGATTTTTGGAAGCCTTTAACTTGTATTAAAATGCTCAAATTCACAGACTGGTCCGGATTGATGTTTGAAATGATAGGTAGTTTTGTAAAAATCACCATAAATTGTAGAAAAATCGTATGGAGATGTGCAAGTAGTCATTTTAAAGCTAAGAAGTGGAACTACTTGCACCTAAAACAGTTTTGAAAACTAAAATGTTTAAGTTGTCCAAAAGAGTCTGTGAATGGAGTTGAACTTTTCTGATGAAGGCTGTTAGAAAAGTTTAGTTATGTTCTTGGTGTTTTAACTTGTATTCCCCCCCCCCCCCCCCCCCCCCCCCCCCCCTTAAAAACTTGAGAAAACATGAAATTGTAGGGGTATGAACTCACCTTGAGTGATTTCAGTAGTTAAGTGTTGAAGAAGAGAAGTGTTCAACCCAAGAACACTTGAAGAATCACTTGAAGATTCGAAGATCTAACACCATTATGATGGAGTTTGTGTAAGATATCCATGATTTGAGTAGAAAGAAGTGAAATAATCATAAGGAAAATGGATTATGCTTACCAAATGTGGAGGAAAAACCCAAGATCAGCCCTTGAATCTCGAATTCTAGAAAGGGGAAATGAGAGAGAAAAGAGTTTGATCTTTTTGGTGAAAAGAGAGAAAATGAGAGAAGTGAGGTGAGAGGAGACTTTTCTAGCCTTTGACCAATTGTGTGGTTGGAAAAAGGTGGGAAAAGTACAATGAAGTGACTAGGTAAGGGCTGATGGGGAATAGTGACATGGAGTGGGTATGGGAGGTTGCTTGTGTCATAAAATAAAGGAAAGTCAACACTCCACCTTTGTATTTCACCCACTCTTTTGGATAAGGTTTTATCCTTAAAAACGTGATAATTTAATAATTATGGGTCCTTATATGTTAAAATAAAGTTTTTTGTGAAAATCCCGCATTAAAACAATTAAAAACGAAGCTAAAATGAAGTCGTAGTCGAAAACCGGAAGGAAAATAGCTAACAGTGAAGCTTCTCGGAAAGGGGCCGAAGGTTCGGTCCCTTCTGATGCTGGGTCCGAAGCGAAGGCGAGGCATTAGGAAGCGAACCAGCAAGAAGCGAAATAGACCGAAGTGTACAGTACTTTCGGGTTCGGGTGGGCATGCGAGGTTCGGGCCCGAGAGGACCCTTCGGGTTCGGTTCCCTTGAGCGAGGTTCGGCCCTGAGAGGACCTTCGGGTTTGGGTCTTCTTGGTTTCGGTCCCTAAGAGGACTTTCGGGTCCTAAGAGAGGTTTCGGCTCCTTAAGTCCGTTTTTCGCGTAGACTTCCGTTTTTTGGCTGTTTTCGCCAAATTCGAGGGTCGGGATGCCCCGAGTGATTATAGAAAGTTGAGAGAGATTTTGAGAGAGATTTGGGAGAGATTTGTCATACTTGGAGAGATTTGGCATACTTAGAGAGATTTGGGAGAGATTTGACATACTTGGAGAGATTTCTCATACAAGGAGATATTTGGGAGAGATTTCACATACTTAGAGAGATTTGGGAGAGATTTGACATTCTTGGAAAGATTTCTCATACAAGGAGATATTTGGGAGAGATTTCACATACTTAGAGAGATTTGGGAGAGATTTGACATTCTTGGAGAGATTTCTCATACAAGGAGATATTTGGGAGAGATTTCACATACTTAGAGAGATTTGACATTCTTGGAGAGATTTCTCATACAAGGAGATATTTGGGAGAGATTTCACATACTTAGAGAGATTTAGGAGAGATTTCACATACTTGGAGAGATTTGGGAGAGATTTCAAATAGAGAGAGATAGAGTGAAAACGATTGAGAGAGGTTTCATTTGTGACCTTTTTGAGTGTCTGGCTTCGCAATGCAAGGTTCGTAAACCCCGTTAAGCGTTGTTTAAGGATCTTACACACTCCCGATGAGTATGCAACATTGTTTTATCGGTTTGGCTCGCCACGTTCCACAATTTTAAGTTAAGAAGATCTAGATGTACGCACTTTTCGATTTATGATCTCCCATTAGAATAGCGAGTTGTTTAGTAATCATACAACGTAAGCCCTAGTACACAAGGGTTAGTTGAGTTGACCGGTTTGACTTGTTGACTTAAGTTGACTTTGACTTGACCGAAAATTTGACGGTTGTCACAAACGGTCTTTTCCTTCCCACTCAAGAGAGACTTTGAAGTGCTTTTGTGGTGTCTCGTTGAATTACGATCATTTGTTTGTAGAGAAACAGTGAAAGGCTTCTTTTAATAAGGCAAATTTGGTGGCTTCTTCTTCAACTAAATCCAAAACTCAACATAGGTCTGAACGTTCGTATGAAGTACTTGTTTGACCAGTGTAGCCATAAAAACAAGTATCCTTGGGAATAATTTTCAATGACTAGGATAAATATAGAAATCTCAAGAAAAATAAAACTGGATCTATTGGCAAAACCGTCTTAGGACTAGAACATTTCATGAAGATCTCACAAAAAGAAAAATAAATTTCTTGGTACAGACCACGAAAGTGGACATTCGTTAATTCCTTGGTGAAAAATCTAGAACATGTAATTGTTCACTGTCAATTCGTAAGTATGTGTTGAATTTTGGGTTTCACTCAATTTGTGGTAATAAGAAATTTAAGATCATAAACACAGAAGTTGTGTAACCATAAACCTCAGTGGTAATTTCTGAGAGTCTCAAGGGTTACGTTCATGAATGCGAAAGTGATGGAGAAGTAGTAGGAGGTGGTTCCAAAGAAATAGTGCACCTCTACTATGCGAAAGTGACTAAGCAGCAAACTCTTAACTCAAAGCGGGATGAGTAAGGTAGTTCACGACTTATGTGAATAAACAGCCTAATTGGGAAGAAACTATTAGTGTTATCGATTCATTAAGGCTTCAACATAGAGTCTTTGAGGCTTTGGACTACATGTAACAACATGCTTCTAGGGACACTTAACTGGTTCATAGATTAAGAATTTTATATCTACCCCATCATTTGTAATTGAGATCACCAAGATATGGATCTTCAAACCTGCTCAATTATCTAATATTTTTGATATTTTTTGATTATTTTATGAAAAGAAATAAGAACAAAAATGAAGAAAATATTTTTGTATTTTTGAATTTCTGAAAAATGAATAAAAACGTAAACAAATAAAATATTTTTGGATTTTGTTTTTTCTGAAAAAGAAACAGAAACAAATAATTAACAAAGTGTACAAAGGATACATGAAGTTCTGAACCTTCGAATGAACAGTGGATTGCGAGTCACTACGACCATTCGCACCAATTCACAGTATGAAAAGTAGACTGCAAGTCACTACGAGCGTTCGCACCAATTCGCAGTTAAAACATTACGAATGTGAAGGTTGTTTCGGAACAGATTCAACCTTTATCATTCCTAGGCCTTGAATAATGTGATTGAAGGTTTGCTCAGGCAAGGCTTTCGTGAAGATGCCGGCCAATTGATCAGTGGATCTAACAAAATGTATTTCTACATGACCATTTTCCACATGATCTTTGATAAAGTGATACCTCAATGCTATGTGTTTTGTCTTTGAATGTTGCACTGGGTTGTGACAAATACGAATGGCGCTCTCATAATCGCAATATAAGGTGATTCGCTTCATGTTGATACCATAGTCGCGAAGCTGACTTTGAATCCATATTACTTGTGAAGTACAAGAGGCAGCGGCTATGTACTCTGCTTCAGCAATTGACAGGGAGATGCAAGTTTGCTTCTTCAATTGACAACTTACGAGTTTGTCATCAAGAAATTAGCATCCTCTCGTTGTACTCTTTCTATCTAAACTGCAACCTCCAAGATCAGCATCCGAAAACACTTGCACAAAGAAACCCGAATTTGAAGGGTACCATATTCCAAGTGAGGATGTTCGCTTGAGATATCTGAAGATATTCTTAACCGCGGTCATGTGAGGTTCAGTAGGATTCGCTTGAAATCTGGCACAATAGCAGACAGAAAACATGATATCTGGACGAGTAGCAGTCAGATACATCAATAAACTTATCATTTGATGATAGAGAGTCATATCAGTAGCTGGCTTGTCCAGAGATGGGTTTCGTTTCGTTTCGAATGCCAATGGAACCTCACCTATGAATCTCCCACCATTCCAAACTTGGAGAGTAAGGTCTTTGTATAAGCCTCCTAATTGATAAAGATATCTTATTGACTCTATCTTATATTCAAGCCAAGGAAAACGTTAATCGGACCCATGGAGCGAATCTCAAATTTAGTTTCCATCAACTTTCGGAACTCAACTGTTAAGCTGGGTTTATATGACCCGAAGATGATTTCATCAACGTAAATTTGGACGATCATCAAGTGGTCACCATCTTTCTTGTGAAAGAAGGTTGGGTCGACCGATCCCTGTTTAAATTTAGCCTTTTTTTTAAAACGAGTTAGAGTTTCGTACCAGGCTCTCGGAGCTTGCTTTAGACCATAAACTACCTTGTCCAGAATGTAACAGTGGTTCAGACACTTTTCGTTTATGAACCATGGTGGTTGTTCCACATACACTGTTTCTTCTAGTTCCTCATTCAGAAATGCACACTTGACATCCATATGATATACTTCAAAATTCTTGTGTGACAACCCGATATTTCAAATCTTTGTAATGACCTAAAAAGTTAAGTATTGTAACCACTTTTGAATTAATAAAATTAACTTTGATAATAAAATGTCCAAAAAGTTCTATTTTAATTCCCTCTATGTTTAAATGCATTAAACCGGGATCTTACGTAAAAAGAACGCCCAAATCCGACTTCGTATATTGAAGTTAAGATTTTTCCAAGTTCGACTTAGCAACAGACAGCTAAAAACTCGAATCGGAGATCGAGCGACTTTTGGCCGGAATGACCTAAACGAGAATCGAAGGTCTCGACAATGGTATTTCAGCGGTGAAAAGTCTGGCAAAAACCGACGTCAGATAAATAAGTTATGAATTTTTCAAGAAATTCCTTAATCACGTCATTTTATAATTAAATAATAAAAATAATTTCGGAATTTGCCAACGGAGTCTAAACGAAAGTTGTAGAGCGTAGTCTCACCTTCGCGTGGATATAAAGACCATCAAAAACGGAGTTCGTATGAAGGAGATATGATTTTTTGAAGTTTATTAAATTATTTATATATATACTTAAATGAAAAATCCGGTAATATCCGAAGGAAGAGTCAGCGTCCTCATCCGAGTTACGCGCTGCGTAACCCCGTACGCCTCGCGTACTCGAAGGCCTTGGTCTCGGTCCGTCCACGTCGCCCCTATGCGAAGCTATCGACCCGTCCCGTCCCATCCGACCTGATCCGTCCCATCCGAAGCCGAGGCAGTCGAGGACTCGGTCATGCATGACGTACAAGTACGCGCTGTGTACGAGCGTACGCCCCGCGTACCGAGGCTTCTCAGACCCCCTATAAATAGAAATGCGAGGGTTCCGGAAAAATCACCCCTTTTCTCTCATTTCTCTCACGATCTTGCCTCGTTTTCCGTGCTCGCACTACCCCGAAGCTCTGGTCTTTTTGCTCAACTCCCGAAGGTCGATTTTACTCCCGAGATTCCCGAGAATCCTGAGAAAAATCCGTTTCCCGAGACGAAACTCTGCCCGGTTTTCCATCTCGCTATCTTCAAACTTTCAAGTGAGTTCATGCCCCTAATCAATATTTTAAATGATTTTAAATGCTTTTATGGGGGGAATACAAGTAGAAACAAACATGTTATTAAATCATTGATATATATTTTATAACTGTGTTTGTCATTTAATAGATTTCACATGCTACAAAATGTGATGCATGAAATGGTTTTACATCTTAAAAGCACATTGTTACCAAATGTTTTACCTTTGAAATGTTTATTAAAATGACATCAAGTCATTGTTAATTGTTGTTCAAAACCCATAAGATGTCTTACAAAACCATTTTTACGTCTTAAACTAAACTATGCATATACACTTATATGCTTATATATGTATTGATGTTATAGTTTACATCCTTCATTTAGTTTCCCACACCCTTGAGTAGTAAGAGTGTATAAACCTACATGATCAACCAGTTATATTACAGTAAATTATCATAGGGATAATTTGAAGATATCAAACATTACTTCTATTATAAGGAATCACACAAGAGTCAGTTCATTCATGAGTCTATACTAATGCCTTACATGATACATGAGTACACGTACTTAGGATTACCTGATACATGAATATGTTTACATATACTTACCTGTTACATGGACATACATACATGAATACCATACAGGAACACTTTTACATAGGTGCATTATCCTGTATTCACTTACCTGGATACTTGTACTTAGAACTACGAAGATGATTTATTAGTACTTACTGTGTAAATTGTCTTTCCTATCTCGGTTCAATGGGATAGCTAGGCGGGACTTACCATTCCGAACCCCACTGATTAGCACCAGTGGTCGATGACCATCTACGGAGGTCTAAGGTTACTATTTATATTAGGTAGATCGATTGGGACTAACCCTTCCACCCACCTGCTGCTGCTACAGAGGACAATTGGACAATCTTCGGATGTTTCATTAGGTTATACCTTTCGCTTATTGCGATGATTGTGTTACTCCTAGTACCCAGCGATGACACTTACATTAATACTTATTTTGGACAATCTTCGGATGTTCATTAGGTTACATATTTCGCTTAATGCGATGTTGTGTTAGTCCTAGTACCCAGTGACAACACTTACAGTAGTACCTTTTTCATGTTTACTTTATTTTGTGATACATTCACATAATCGATGAGTTAGACTAAGCACTTATAGTACTAGTCAATACTAAGGGAAAACTTCATACTTACAAAACATTTGGGGTCTTGGTAGAAGACTACACTTCATACTTACAAAACATTCGGGTCTTGGTAGAAGACTACACTTCATACTTACAAAACATTCGGGTCTTGGTAGAAGACTACAATTCATACGTACAGAACATTCGGGTCTTGGTAGAAGACTACATTTCATACTTATAGAAAATAAGGGTTTTTCTAGGGATTTCATACTTACCTCAACATTTTCATTTAAAGGTTTACATGGCTTTCAAAACAGATATTCAAACAAACAAAACAATGACACTTATATACTTATGAATTCACCAGCTTTAAAGTTGATACTCACTTTCAAAATAACTTGTATTCTCAGGTCATCAGTAGACAGGTACGGAGGCCAGGTTTTGAGAAGACGGAGCAGACAAGTCTCGTCTTTTATTTTGGTTGTATATTTTGGTGTCTTATTACAATGAAAGAACACACATGTATTAAACTTTACTTATAATGCAATGGATGATGTTGTTGCTTGTTTATTATATTACACTGTTGTGATACTGTACATGACGTCCTCCACCCCTGAACGTTTCCGCCGTTCGTGGTTTTGGGGTGTGACATCTTGTGTGCTGCGTATGCCAGAAAGATGCGAACAGATTCCAACCTTACAATGGGTGCGAAGGTTTCTTCGTAGTCGATGCCTTCTTCCTGACAGTATCCCTTAACAACGAGTCACACTTTGTTCCTTATCACATTTCCTTCTTTATCTAGCTTGGTGCGAAATACCCATTTTAGACCAACTACCGATGCATCCTCTAGAGTGGGAATAAGTCTTCAGACCTTGTTTCGTTCGAACTCATTGAGCTCCTCCTGCATTGCATTTACCCAATCAGAATGATCAAGCACAATTTTTACATTTTTAGGTTCATTCTTGGAGATAAAGGAATTGAACATTCAATATTCCACTTTAGAGAACAATGTAGTTCGTTTCGCCTTTTGTTGTGCTCTCGTAAGAACTCCTGAAGACGAATCTCCTATAACTTGAGTGTTTTGATGATCTCTGGTCCATTTAGCCAACGAAGGGTAATTAGGATCATATGTTGGATCCAATTTAGCGTTTACATCTTCAAACTCAGACTGTACATCCGAATCATCATTCGTATTCTCATTCTCCCCCTCGAATGATTTATGATGATTTTCTTCTGGATTCGGATTCTCCCCCTGGAAACTTCTAAGCTGACATTAGGGGTTTTGTTCTCCCCCTGAACAGGTGTATCAGGGCAGGAGTTGGAAGTAGAACCCTTCCCCTTGTGGTGTAGCATTCGGACTTGTTGGTTGAGATGGAACTTCAGGTTCTTTCAGAGTGGGGTGCTCGTGTTCCATATCTTTCGCAGCATCTTCAATGATTTTCTTCAGTTCATCTTCCTTGTTTTCTGTTGCTTTGGATTCTGAGGAGATGGCCTTTTCAGGTTTGTCGAATAAGCTTATGAACTCCTCGTAGACATTGGAGAGTGGAATGGTGGCAGGATTCGGTTTGGGAAAGATCTCCTGTGACAGACTGTTATTCTTTTGAAACTTCTTCAAGTAATTGTCGTCGAAAGGAATCTAGTAGGTTTCTTCTATTCTTTTCGACCTTTTTTTGAGAACCCTATACACTTTAGAAGTCAAAGAATACCCCAAGAAAATACCTTCATCAGCTTTCTCATCGAATTTGTTCCTTTGCTCCTTTGAATTGAAGATAAAGCACCTGGAACCAAAAACATGGAAAAACTTGACATTAGGTTTGCGATTATTTATGATTTCCTATGGAGTGACAGAGAATCGATTATTGAGAATGGAACGATTTTGGGTAAAGCAGGCAGTTCCAATCGCATCTGCCTAGACGTGAAAACACTTCAATCCAAGTGTTTGGAGTGACTCGGGTAGCATCTATGGACAAGTATGGTTTGGATATGGAGTTTACTCTCCAAGAGTAAACTCCTTTGGGAGTTTACGGTCCAAATGAACCATTCTCCATGAGTTTACGGCCGTAAACTCATGGTGGGGTGTTCTTGGTTGCTAAATAGCCATATAACACTTGCGGGTTGATGCTAGACTTGGTTTCAAAGCTTTTGAATGAGATTTGAACATCCTAAGGACCATTTGAGGAGTTTACGGCAGTAAAATATGAGTTTACGGCCGTAAACACTTGTGTGACATGTTTTAATGTGTTTTGGTGGTCTTGGGTCAATTACAATGCACAAAGGAAGGTTCTAGGGTGGATTCCATTGCTTAGGAAGTGTTTGGGACTTGAATTGACCTTGGAAAAGTAGTTTACGGTCTATGAAGATGTTCTTGGGCGTTTAATACCTTAAACACATGAGTTTACAACCGTAAACTCATGTTTTTCCAAGATTCATGGGTTTTAGTGGTTGTAGGTTAAGCATACAAGGTTCTAGGTCCAATTCCAAGCCATACAAGGTGTTAAAGGCACTTTAACACCCATTTGAGGAGTTTATGGTCTAAGGAGATGAGTTTACGGTCTAAGAATGTTCTTGGACTGTAAACTCAAGTTTGTTCCATTTGTGTATGTTTTGGTGCATTTCTTGAAGGATTATAAGGTTCTATGCACTCATGAAAGTTCATTGGAGGTGTTTAGGGGCAAACTAGCACCTTAAAAGGTGTTTAAGGTCTATGAATGAGGGTTTACGGTCCAAGCATGTTCTCGGACCGTAAACTCGTGTCCATGCCTCAAATGGTGTGATTTTGGGGTCCTAAGCTCATGCATGCAAGTTTCTAAGCCATATCTAAGCACTAGAAGTGGTTTGGAGGGGTTTTAGGGCTTCAAAACCCTCCTTAGGGGTGTTCACGATTTTGGGAGGGTCCCCAAACCGTAAACACATGTTCATGGTGTTTTTTAGTGATTCAAACATAGATTTGTATGCCAATCAAGTTAGACAACAAGTTAGGATAGATTGCTTACCAAATTGAGGCTTGAAAAGGGGGGGGGGGGGGTTTGGACCAATTTCGAGTTCTAGAGAGAGAGTAGTGAGAGAAAGTTGTGAGATGGACAAAATTCTTCAAAAGTTGTCCACTCAACCTTTATATAGGGGTTGGGTTTGAGACCCGGTGGAATTTTACCCGATACTGACGTTAGACGAGGCTTTTGGTCGCACCCGCTAAAGTTGCCGTAATTACGACTTAGATGAAACTAAATATTTTCTACATGAAAATAGAAAATATTTTAATGTTTTAAAAATGTATTCTCGACACTTTTAAAACCTAAATAGAAGTCGCAATAAATTAATTTAAAACAAAGCTAACGGAAAAATTGGAACGTAACGGCTTAATTTACAGAAACGGGTTACAATAACGGAATGAACTTCGGGTTGTCACACAACAATTCCTAATTCCTATTGTTAGTCATATAAATGCACTAAGGTGTCCTTAGAGGATCAATTTTGACATGGTTCCTAAATCATTAAGATGATCATAAAACATGATACTAAAGTACACTCCTTTCCTTTCAGATTGGAGCAACTTTTAACTTTCTACCCAATGGATTTTGCTTATTCGTTCTGCTATACTTTGAAACTTTTCAAGGTATCAAAATTATACTTAATATTATTGTCACACCCCCAAACAAGAACGGCAAAAACGTTCGGGGGTGGATGATGTCATTGTATAGTATCCCAACAAGTGAATATAAATGAAGCATAACAACCAAACAACATACATTGAGATAACAGACTTACATTGTTTACATGTTGTATATGTTCATGAAAGTAAACAAAAATGACATAATGTATGAAATTTCAAAATGCAGGGAATTCGGTTCCTAGGTACCTGCTTACTGGTTTCTTGAGAATACAAGTCATTTGAAAATCGTCAACATTGAATGTTGGTGAGTTCATAAGCATATTTGTATGAAAAGATTTGTAACATCTTTGTTTGTAATAATTTGTAAGATTCAAGAAAATCCAATATTTTCTGTGAAAATGGTTTGTAAGTCTCGTTCTAAAACTGTGAATAATTGCATACATGTCCTTTGTTTTCTTTTATTTGTAGTTGTAAAGTGTATGCTCCCAGAAAGTCCAATATTTACTGTTATTTGCAAAATTGTAGTCTTAAAACCCTCAGACTAGAGTGGTAATAATGGTGTGCTGAGAAATGTAGCGTAGTTTAGTATTTTATAAACCAGTGAAGTGTATATTTTATGCAAATCCAAAATAATGGTGTCATTCCCTATGTGAGTCATTATAATTATGCTTGATGTGACTGTTATGCATGTCCTGACGTTCTTCAGGTGTTGGTTTCGGTAAGATATTTGTCACCCTAGACTGGCCCCGTCTAGCTATAACGAACAACTCAGGTATAGGGGTGTCAACCCCCGTATAGATCTATACACAATTACCTCACTCTCCCTCCATGAGACTCTGGTTATAACTAAAGCACTTACGGTGTATGCTAGGTAGGTACGATGAAAGAAAGTGTCTCACTAGAGCATTAACGGATTTACACAAATTTTCAGTCCCTTTATCGATTAAGGTAATAACCTTTCCATTTAAAACTCGTGACGGATGTTTTATGACACACGATTGGCAGATTTCATATTATTCAGTTTATGACGCATGTTTTACAAATTTTATGACACGCATATTATTATTCATGCCTTTAGAGTTTTTATGACACACAGTTTACAACAACTGTTTTGTATATCATCTTAGTTAGATTACTTATAATATTTTTTGTAAATAATCCTTAGTGAACATGTCATATAGCATAATTTCTCAAGTTTTTAAGCCATCCAAAAATAGTGGAAACATAGTTAAGAATATTTTACAAATAAAATTATTTCTAGCAAAATATCAAGTTTTGTAGTTTGTTTAATACACCAAAAATTAGTTTGAGAGTTTTGTAACACAAAATATTCTAATTTGTTGTGACTCTAGCAAGTCATGATTTCTACAAAGTACATATATGACCATGAAATTTATTATATGCATATATCTGTGTGAGTGTATAAGTGTTAAAATGTATATGTCCAAAAGTTAAGCATGTTTAAGCACAACACTCATTTTTCGCCATTTTTTAGTGTGCAACCCATATCCACAAGTTTTCATGTAACATATATGTTAAGAAACACATTTCTCATGATTTTTATGAAGATGCATAAGATAAAATCCCCTTTTTTGTATAAGTTCTTGTTCCATCCTTCACACATAACTAATGTGCATGCAATTACCCAAAGATTAAACACATAACATATAGGTCCATGCAATTATCCAAAGTTTAAACAAAATTGGACTTGTATTCACCCCCCCCTCCCCCCCGAAAAACATGAAAAATACAAAAACATGGGGATATGAAGCTCACCTTGAAGATTTCGAGTGGTAGAAGAAGAAGAAGAAGTTGTTGGACCTAGCTTTGTGTAGCTTGAAGACCACTAGAAAATAGATGGAGTTCTAAGAGTCATACACACGAAAATGGTGGATGAATGCAATGATTTTAGCACAAATATGTAACAAAACACTTTGAGTTTCATAAAGAACTTACCAAGGTGCCTAAAACCGACTTTTAGTGGTGATGAAGCTCGAGATTTTGAGAGAACAAAGGAGAGGATTTTCTTGAGAGCAAATTGCAAAAATGGAAGTGTTTTGTGTATGTGAATGGTGATGTTCGGTCGTTACATAAGAGAGAGAGGGAGGGGGTTTAACTTTGTTGATGGTTAATGTGAAATTAGCATGGATGCATGTTGGTCCATTCCTTGGTTGTATGTGAGGTAAACATGAGGTGGCAAGGGCATTTTTTGGTTTTTCTTTTTCTTTTCTTTTTTTTTGTTTTACTCAAGCCTTAGTCGAAACTATGGGGTTTGCGGCCTTAAGGGCTTCTCAAGGGGTTTTTGGTTTTAATGGTGGCCGAAAACACCTTAATTCCAATAAGGGTTTGCGGTTTCGAAGATTGTAGGGGCTTTTTGGGTGTAACTAGGTCAAGTAAAAGGAGTTTTCGACCAAAGGAAAGCCCTAAAAGGAGAGGTTTTCGGCCCAATAAGATGTGTAAAGCTGTCGGGCTTATTTGGGTCCAATAAGAGAGTTTTTGGTCCAATGGAAGGCCAAAAAGAAATTTTCGGCCGAATAAGGCCCAAGGAAAGAGTTTTCGGCCTAATAGGGTGTTGGGCCGAGAATTCTTGGACCAAGACCCAAAATGGATTGGGCTTAGCTATTGGATCAAGTTTTGGGTTTGCATGAGGCTATTTTAACTTGATTCTAAATGTATGAACGTATGAACTCAAATAACATTGTAGTTTGAATTTCACTAATTTGATGTTGCAAGCTTACATAGAGGAAGTTCTTGTACAAGAAACACCCTCTTACCCTAATTTTGCTAGTTGTGACATCATCCCCCCGTTTGAGGGATTTTCGTCCTGAAGTTCATTTGAGAGTAGCCCTTAAGAACTAGAGAAAAGATGGGGGTACTTTTGCATCATTTGGTCTTCGCGTTCCAAGGTGAACTCGGGTCCTCTTTTGGCGCTCTATCGGACCTTCACAATAGGAATGCGACTTTGCTTTGTTCGTTTCACTTCTCTATCCATTTTTTCGGCTAGTTCCTCAACGAAATGAAGGTTCTCATTTACCTCAGTCTCATCAAGTGGAACAACGAGAGTTTCGTCAAATAGGCATTTCTTCAGGTTTGACACATGAAAGACAAGGTGTATATTGTTGAGTTCAGGTGGCGGTTGGAGTTTATAAGCCACCGGACCAATCCTAGCAAGGATTTCGAAGGGTCCGATGTACCTAGGATTTAATTTCCCCTGCTTCTCGAAGTGTATCATCCCTTTCCAGGGAGAGACCTTGAGCAGCACGCGATCATCTACCTAAAATTCCAGAGGCTTTCGCCTTTTGTCCGTGTAGCTCTTCTATCGGTCCCTGGACACCTTCAGTCGTTCCTTAATCTACACGATCTTCTCAATTATTTCTCAGATAATTTCAGGACCTGTGAGAGTGCTGTTGGGTACCAGTCCCTTCGCCAATTGTGTGTCTCCTACCTCCGCCCAACAGAGAGGTGATCGACATTTCGTCCGTAAAGGGCCTCAAAGGGAGCGACTTTTATGCTTGTATGATAGCTATTGTTGTATGAGAATTCAATCAGTGGTAAGTGGACATCCCATGCCTTGCCAAAGTCTATCACACAGGACCTTATCATATCCTCCAATGTCTGGATGGTCCTCTTGATTTTCCTATCTGTCTGGGAATGGTAGGTAGTGCTGATATCAAGCTGGGTTCCCAACAACTTCTGTAGCGACTGCCAAAACAGATAGGTAAACCTACTATCCCTGTTCGAGATAATGGATATTGGAACGCCATGTAATCTTACAACCTCCTTTATGTAGATTCGCGTCAACCTTTCCATTTTATACGTTTCCTTTATTGGCAAGAAATGGGCAGATTTGGTCAACCGATTGACAATCACCCAGACAGCTCCAACCCGTCTGCCGTCTTGGGTAATTTGGTTATGAACTCCGTCGTTATCCTCTTCCATTTCCACTCGGGTATTTTGGGTTGTTGCAGTAGACTTAAGGGCTTCTGATACTCTGCCTTTACTTTACCGCAAGTCAAGCACTTGCTCACGTAGGTACCAACTTCAGCCTTCATATTCGGCCACCAATAATGTTGTTTGAGATCCAAGTACATTTTTCGGAACCCAGATGGACAGAGTATCTTGTCTTGTGGGCTTCATTCATGACCATATCTCTGAAACCTCCGAACTTAGGGGTCCAGATCCGATCCATGAGGTAGTAGGCTCCGCCATCCTTGATTGTAAGGTTCTTATCCATTCCATGCATGTCTTTGTTTGTGACGTTTTCTAGTTTCAAGGCTTCCAGCTGAGCCTCATTGATTTGTGAAGATTAGTGGGAATGGATGGGTCATCGTTAGTGTTCTCACTCGGCGACCCGAGTATTCTTTTCTTCTTAGGGCATCGGCCACCACATTGGCCTTGCCCGGATGGTACCAGATCTCACATTCATAGTCGTTCAGCAGCTCAACCCATTGCTACTGTCTCATGTTTAGTTCTTTCTGGTTAAGGATATGTTGGAGGCTTTTGTGGTCTGTGAAAATGGTGCACTTCGTCCCATAGAGGTAGTGCCTCCAAATATTTAGATCGAAGACCACAGCTCCCAACTTAAGATCGTTAGTGGCATAGTTCTCTTCATGGGTTTTTAGCTGCCTTGACGCATAGGCAATAACTTTTTCGTGTTGCATAAGTACACAGCCTAACCCCTGATTGGATGCGTCGCAATACACTACAAAATCTTCTGTTCCCTCAGGAAGAGACAACACCGGAGCACCGCAGAGGGCTTATTTCAGGGTTTGAAAGGAAGCCTCCTGTCTCATCTCCTAGGTGAATGGTACACCCTTCTTGGTTAGAACGGTGAGTGGCTTGGCGGTCTTGGAGAAATTCTGAATGAACCTCCTGTAATAACCAGCGAGGCCTAAGAATTGTCCAATCTCCGTCGGGGTTCTCGGGGTTGCCCAACCCTCAATCTCTTTGATCTTGGATGGGTCCACATGTATTCCCTCTTCACTAACCACGTGTCCCAGAAAGTCCACTCTGTGGATCCAGAACTCGCACTTGAAGAATTTTGAGTACAACTTCTCCGCTCTGAGTGTTTCCAAAACCCACAGAAAATGTTGGCTATGTTCTTCTTTACTTCGTGAATAAACGAGTTTATCATCAATGAACACAATCACGAAGTTATCCATAACAATTATTTTATTGCTTGAAACATATTTAATATTGAGTGGTATATTAAAAAAATAGTACAACAAACCTCCACATCCATTACAATCATTTCAATTGCTAAAATCGCATTATTCTTTATAAAGTTCCACATCTTTAACACTCGCACTTTGATATAGGAATCATCATTAATATGCTCAATGTTTTTAAGGTATACTTTATTACCTATATTCATTTCCTGCAAACAATTGAAAGCAGATTTTAAGAATGATAAAACAAAGAAATGGTACACCTAAATTGCCTATGTTCATACATGAATAAATCATTATTGAAAGCAGATTTTATAATTTTTTTGTGTGGTTTTGACTATTTTGAGAAGTAGGTTGAATATATACATAAAATTGTATGTTAGAAAGAAACTTTAATAATCTATATATGTTTTTGTTAGATAATAATAATCATAATTGGAAATCATAATAAGTAATAAAATATTTGCAAAACAGATTATTAATTTACAAAGATATAATTATAGTTATGAATTTAAGCATGGAAATTACAATGAAATAACATGACAAATAACGATGTAATGACTTTGATATATGAAAAAGTAAACATAACAATAATAAACGTATATAAATATAACACAATAAATTATAAATTAAAATGATAAAGTCTGATTTACTATATTAAGTAAAAGGTTATATAAAAAATAAAAATACACAAATTATTTATAAATTTCTAAAAACTTCTTTAAAACATGTGTAATACACGGTTTCTTTATAACCTTGCTAACTTTGTGTGAATGATCAACACACTTAAAGTTGTTAACATTCTCAACTATTGTGAGATTTATACTGTATTTATCACCACCTTATTTATGTAATCATTCAAACTTTTGGAAACCATTAGCTTGAATTCAAGTTCCTTGAGAACATAAATAACAGATTATTTGAAAAATATAACAATATTCTTTGTTATTGTACTTTAGCAAGAGATTCAAGGTATAATGCTAAAATAAGAAGATTATGAATATACAATGTTGAAAATGGTAGAAATAGGACCAAACATAAAATAAGAAGATTATCAAAGTACAATGTTGAAATACAGCAAGAGTAGAAAAAACACTATAACATTCTACTTTCTGAAAATTCTCATCCATTGATGTTTTTCGCATATGTTTTTACATCCATATTCAACCAGTTTTTCAAAATCTCCAAAATAACAAATTATTTTGTCTTAATAAAAAAAACATAATGTACACTAACCTACCAAACAACGCAAAATATATTCAAGAAAAAAAAAAAGAAACCAGATATGGAAAGTAAGATGTACACAAAATCGAATGTATCCAATTCAGATGAATAAAGTTGGATTTCATAAAAGTACATTGTTAACTTTGGAACATGTTTATAATTTCTTTTTGTCTATTTTTCGTATTTTCTGGATACTACTTTGAGTATATACAGAAAAAAACGGTTTAGCATCACATTATGCTAATTGCTATATTGTTTCTAGCAAAGTATTATGCTAATTGTTATATTATTTCCAGTAAAGTAGGATGAATCGAATGATTAATGCTAATTGCATTAATCATTTATAGTGGAATAAAAACAGAAGAAAAAAAAAAGACGGTTTAGCATCACATTATACTAATTGCTATATTATTTCCAGCAAAATAGGATGAATCAAATGATTAATGCTAATTCCATTAATCATGTATAGTATATTTTATAAGAATGAAGGTTCGATATCAAACACAAACCATGAAGAAGATGAAGGAGAAATAAATAAATGTAGAAATATGAACGATAGAATAAATACTAACCTTATGCGTTGAACTTTGATGAAGCAGAAATTCTGAGATGCAGTCGAAATAGAAAGAATACGAAGCAGAATACCATATATCCAAGTAACCGGTGAATATATAATTCAATAACTGAAAGGATTGTGATGTTTACGAAATTTAAGGTAAGATGTTCCGTTATCTTTTAAGGTGATTACATTTTTAGTGATAAATTTGTATAGAATTATATAGATATAGATAGACGAAATATAATTGAAAAATTCTTCCTGCATTTATGTGATTTTTAATGCATGTTTATTGGAATAGGAAGATTTGAAATTTGAAATCCGAAAATTTAAGGTAAGATGTTGCATTATCTTTAGGGAAATCTTCAGAAAAGTCCTAATATTTCATCATAATTTACGAAAAAGTCCCAAACTAAAACTGGTTTATGAAAAAGTCTCGATTACCGGAAAAAATGACGATTTGACCTTTTTTCCGGTTTATCGGTTCAATACTTACTCGGTTTCATTAAAGTCCCATTATTTTACCATAATTTTCATTAAAGTCCCATTATTTTACCATAATTTTCATTAAAGTCCCATTATTTTACCATAATTAGGACTTATTTGTAAATTATGGTAAAATAATGGGACTTTATTAAAAACGAGTAAGTAATGAAACCGGGAAAATATGACCAAATCGTCATTTTTTTTTCTAGTAATTGAGACTTTTTCGTAAACAAATTTTAGTTTGGTAATTTTTGTAAACTAGGGTAAAATATTGGGACTTTTCCGGAGATTTCCCTTATCTTTAAGGTGATTACATTTTAGAGCTAAATTTGTATAGAATACGAAATCCGAAAATGCATACTGATTTTATGTGATTTTTAATGCAGTTTTATTATAATAGGAAGATAGGAAGATTTGAAATATGATATCCATAAATTGAGGATTAAGGAATAGCATATTAATAGGGACAACTAATTTTTTCGTTAAAGGGCAAATAAGGAAATTAACTTAGCATATATATATATATATATATATATATATATATATATATATATATATATATATATATATATATATATATATATATATAGAGAGAGAGAGAGAGAGAGGAATGATTATTTGAGAACTCAAAGTTTTCCAAGAACTAAAAACGTTTGATCAATTTTTTGGACGGATTAGATTGATGATGGTATAACTGTAATTATCGCTAATCTTAATGGTATGTTAGACTTTTTGAAAAAGATCACAAGGGCACAATGGACATAAAACATATCAATATTTCAATTTATTAACTAATTATTATTATTATTATTATTATTATTATATATATATATATATATATATATATATATATATATATATATATATATATATATATATATATTTTATGGAAATTGTTTTTTATAAATAGTGAACTTCCACAATTTTTGTCTATTTTAGTCCCTGGATTTTATGTTGTTTTTTTTGCAGAATTGGTCCCTATACTTTGGCAACTTTTGTCCTCATTTTTTAGCCATTTTGACACTTTTGGTCCTTGTAATTGATATTTTTATATTTTTTAGGAACCTTTTAATATTTAAAGTTTGGCCACAAAACTTTAACGGTTTGACAACTTTGATCCCTTTTCTATTTAGGAACCTTTTAATATTTAAAGTTTGGCCACAAAACTTTAACGGTTTGACAACTTTGGTCCTTATTTTTTAGCCATTTTGACACTTTTGGTCCTTATAATCGATATTTTTACATTTTTAGGAACCTTTTAATATTTAAAGTTTGGCCACAAAACTTTAACGGTTTTACAACTTTGGTCCTTATTTTTTAGCCATTTTGACACTTTTGGTCCTTATAATCGATATTTTTACATTTTTTAGGAACCTTTTAATATTTAAAGTTTGGCCACAAAAATTTAACAGTTTGACAACTTTGATCCCTTTTCTATTTAGGAACCTTTTAATATTTAAAGTTTGGCCACAAAACTTTAACGGTTCGACAACTTAGATCCCTATTCTAAAAACTTGCTAATTCCTACCGCTTTAATTCTTTATCCATTTTCACACTTTTGGTCCTTGCAGTCAAAACTTTTACATTTTTTCATAAAAACATGAACAAAACAGTCCGGGGCAAAGCCCGGGCTTGTCATCCTTGCACTTTCTACGTGTGTCATATTTATCGATTCGGAAACAACATTGAAAGCTTCTGGCCCCCGCGTAGCGGGGGTAACCTTTCTAGTTATAATTAATTTTAGTTGAACCTCTCTCTCTTTCCTATTACGTCTTCTTTCTCTATTTCTCTCTCTTATCTCATCTTCTTCATGCCTCCCCTCTCCAGTCTTCGCCTCCGTCCGACGAATGTCTCTGATGTTGATTTCCACCACTTTCAACACCACACTGAGGATCGAATTGGACGCACTCACTATGGATCGATTGTTAACCTTAGTCAGTACTGATTTACGCCACAATCACCACCAATTTCCCCCCTACAATCGTTGTCTACAAACACCACTTCATAGATTGTTAAGACACTGGGGAATGAAATCGCATGCACAATCTGGAAGTTTGTCTTCGTTCACAATGAACCAGGTAAGTTACAGTCAAATCGATTTCCGACACTTTTGATCCAAAATTTTCAGTCTCTGATAACTTCTCAAATCGATTTTTTGTTGCTTTCAATCGGTTTCTTGTTGATTTTTACATATCATGTCGATTGTTGATTTGTGATTTACAATTTGTTGCTTTGAAACGGTTTCCTGCTAACTTTTTTCATATCATGTCGATTGTTGGTTTGTGATTTAAAAATATGTTTCTATGAATGATTATATGAATTGTAAATTTTTTGTTGTAGATTAAAGAGTGGGATCATTTATGATTTTTTTAGTAATTTTTAGGAATTTAGATTAATTTTTAAAGAAAGTCGAAGGGGAATGAACTTCCGATCACATTTCTGAACATGTATTACAGTGATCGGCTTATGATTCATGGAGTTCCTGGTCGATGTTCTTTCTCTTCATGAAGCAGTGGGCGATGACAACAATGACGTTTATCATGGAGACACTTTTGATACTATTCATCTATGTAATTCTGGTGAAAGCAACAGAAAATCGATAGTGATGTATCAAATTCATGATGTTGCTGATATACTCCAGCCAGTGATTTAGTGATGTATCAAATTCATGATGTTGCTGATATACTCCATCCAATGCTTAAATCTAAATCTGATGTAAGCGACTTTTTTATTGGTGTCAATTCAAACAGGTAATAAATAAAATAAAAAATGGCTCGACTATTTATATGGTGATCTTGTTTCTAATCTTTTGATTTTAACTTTGGTGGATAATTAAATTGCTTTCATTTTCAGGTTGATAATTACTTGGGTACAATGATGATTTTCAAGTTTTTATAAAGCCTCAGGAAGATATAAAAAACTATTGTTCAGACCATGATAATCAATTGGTTGCGGCTTTGCTTGCTGTTTTGCAAATCAAGATTAGATGATTGTTGATATTTTAGTCCATAAATTATCCAGCATAATTGAGGTATAGAAGATTAGTTGTTGTTGGACTTGCATTATTATTAGCAAGTAGTTATTATTATTTCAGGAAGTTCTATCAATCCTAGTGAGAGAACATATCCAGAAGAAATGATCCAGACTAGTATCTCCACAATTGATGTGATGAATTCAATTGCTAGAGAACAAAAGATTCCTTTGCTTTCTGCTGTTTGTCTTCCTCACAATGAGATTGCTGCTCAAATCTGTCGTCAAGCTGGTTTAGTTAAGTGATTGGAAAAAACTGGAAACTTGCTTGAGGTATTATTGCAAGAAATAGCAATGTACTTTAACTTTTTTTAATCGATGTGGACAATCTACTTGCCTTTTTTACCCATAGTAGCAATCTACATACATTTCTTTACCCGTAATAGCAAAATGTGAGTATGTTGCTATTATATGTGAAAAGAAAATACATTGTTATTTCTCGTGATTCTTGTTTTTTACTCCAAAGTGAATTTTATGTGATTTTAGCAGTATTAAATTGTGACACCCCAAAACCGGAATGGCGGAAACGTTTTGCGGCGGAGGATGTCATGTACAATATCACAACAAAGCATAGTAGTAAACAAGCAACAACATCATCCATTTCATTAATAATATAATTTAATACAAGTGTGTTATGTGAAGTTTATAAGACACCAAAAATGTAAATCACAATAAGATAAGAGTTTTGTATGTGAAAACCACCATAGTACTACTTACCTTAAAGCCAATGAATTATAAGGTAAGGTGAGATTTGTAACCATACTGATTGACGATTGTAGGACACGACGATGAAAGACGTCGAAACAAATGTGACATTTGTCACCCCTTGGCTTGGTCGGCCAGGGACTGTAGCTAACAGTCGGGGTGCGGGATAGTCTGTCCCATATAGATCTATACACACAACGCCCGCTCTCCCTCCAGGAGACTCTGGTTACCAACATGATAACGGTGGAATCCGCGTCATGTAGAAGTAAATCTCATATTCTAAATGCTATGTTGGTGTATGTTCCTTCTGTTTTCTTGTAAATGTATATGTATATTTTCTCTTCTTTGTACTTGTATATGTATGTGTTTTTGTTTGTTACTCATAATAGTAAGTTATGTTTGTTTCTCATTATAGTATGTTCCGACTCATGTATGAGCTGACTCTTTGTATGTTCCTTTGTACTAGAAGTAATGAGTAGCATCTTTCTAAACTATACCTATTATAGTTTACTAGTTGAATTTTTGTATAACTGAATGTATTGAACTGAGATAAATGCTATTATGTCTAATATATATATACATAATATATAACTAAGGATCAAACGACAATCGAACAAACAAACGGGTACTTTAAGTCCACAACCAAACAAGGAACAGGAATGTAAAGTGAGTTATCAGTCCTAAGTCCTTCAAACCTTACTTATATAACTATATATGCATTAGACATGGTTGACAATATATATATATATATATATATATATATATATAAGTTTAAACAGAAGTTTTGTAAAACCTTTTGAAGAGTTTAATGATAAATATTGATGACTTGATGTCACTTTATAAAACGATTTAAAAGCAGTTTGGCATTTAAGAACGATATTGATAAATGTTGTAGCATATAAAAGAGTTTGATAAATAGTTTGAAGTAGTTTGTTAGATAAAACAGTTAAAAGTATAGCAAATCCATTTGTTTGATAGTTATAAATCACATGTGATTGATATTATAACTATAATGATTCAACTTGTATCCCCCCCCCCCCCCATAAAAGCATTTAAAAACATTTAAAAGGTTGATTAAGGGGTATGAACTCACCTATAGTGAGTGGTTTGGATGAAAGAGTTGGATAAGGTGCTAGGTGTCAAGTGAAGACCTGAACACACACACCGATCCTATTTAACATATAAAGACACATATATGTATCTAATTAGTGATCATACCCCTAATTAAGCAAGTAAAGACACCCTAGAACATAGAAAACACTTTGATTCAAGTGTTAGAAGATCATTGGGTTGCATCTAATGGTTGTAAGGTCTTGCTTTGGAGTTTACGGTCCAAGAGTAAACTCTCCATGAGTTCACGGCCTAGGGTTTGCGGCCCTAATGAGTTTACGGCTGTAAACTCATGTTGACTTCTACCATTTGATGTTTAAGGTACTTAACTCAAATTGGAAGTGTTCTAGACCAAGTTCTAAGGCTAAGAAAGAGTTGTGGTAACTTTTCACCCATCATTAGGGTTTACGGCCAAGGGAGATTGCCTTGGCCTTAAACACCATTTGTTCTTGGATTCTTGGTGTTTTCAAGTCCTTAACTTATTATCCTAACTAATAAAGATGTAAAGGAGGTAAAGACTTACAATTTCAAGGCTAATGGAGGGTGTTTTCGGCTTAAAACACTTTTGTGTTCTTGGTGTTCTTGAAGATCTTGAAGATCTAGATCAAAAGATGGAATTTATGGATGGATTCAAGGATGAACCAAGAAGAAGTGATGTGACAACACATAGATGGAAGGATTTACTTACATTTGTGAAGATTGGAAGAAAAATCTTGAAGATCCTTGGGAGAGAATCTGATTTCTCTAGCTTGGAAGGTGAAGAAAGAATGAAAAATGATTAAGAGTCATATATATACTAGGGGTTTACGGCCACCATGTGTTTACGGCCGTAAACTAACATGGTGTGGTCGTAAACTCCTCATGATGATGGCTAGGGCTTGTTTGATAGTTTACAACTTCATTTGACACTTCCTTTCACTTATTCTTATGATGAATTAAGCTCGAAATTCTCAAATAGACTTTAAACTGTGCTAAACGTTAGTAGAAGTAAGTTTGACTAGATTGAAATGTAGGGTTTGTACAAGATAGAAATTTTGGGTTGTCACATCATCCCCCCGTTAGAGGGAATTTCGTCCTGAAATTAGAGTTTAAGAAATAAATAGTTACAAATAACTAAGTAAAAGATGAGGATATTTCAGTTTCACTGATCCTCGCACTCCCATGTGAATTCAGGTCCTCGCTTGGCGCTCCAATGAACCGTCACTATCGGGCTACTGCTTTGTTTCGTTTGCTTGACCTCTTGGTCCATGATCTCTACTTGTTCTTTCTTGAAGTTGAGGCTCTTTTTGATCTCGATCTCGTCGAGTGGGATAACAAGAGTCTCGTCAGATAGGCACCTTTTCAAGTTCGAGACGTGGAAAGTAAAATGTATGTTACTAAGTTCGCGAGGTAGATTGATTTTGTAAGCTACAGGGCCAATTCTAACGAGAATCTCGAAAGGCCCTACGTATCTTGGACTTAGCTTTCCACGCTTTCTGAAGCATATCAAGCCCTTCCAGGGTGAGACTTTCAAAAGAACACGGTCTCCCACCTGGAATTCCAAAGGTTTCCTTCTCTTGTTAGCTAGCTTTTTTGTCAGTCTCTAGAGGATTTCAATTGTTCACGAATCTGAACGATCTTCTCTGTCGTTTCCCGAATGATCCCCGGACCTTCGGAGCAAATACCACTGCCCCTAACTCCAGATCGTGTGTTGTATAGCTGGTTTCGAGTGTCTTAAGCTGCCGAGAGGCATAAGTAATGACCTTACCTCGTTGTATCAGAATACAACCAAGCCCTTGATTGGATGCATCGCAGTAGACCACGAAGTCTTCGATTCCTTATCGGAGGGATAGTATCGGTGCGGTGCATAAGGCTCACTTTAGCGTTTGGAATGTTTTGTCACACCCCCAAACCAAGGATGGCGGAAACGTCCAGGGGTGGAGGACTTCATGTACAGTATCACAACAACGTGTATAATAGTGCTCAAAGTAAATACAACCATCATAAATATAATTGAAAAAGTTACACCAAAGTATATGTTCACATGTTTCAAATCAATTACATTATGATGACAAAAGTAAATTGTTGACGGTTTAACGTCCCATCCGCAAGGCGCTGAAGTTTTTCTTGTTTCACTGATTTCCTGAGAATACAAGTAGTTTTGAAAGAGTGTCAACAATTAAGTTGGTGAGTTCATAAGAGTTTTGTTTGAAGTAGAAACCGTTTTCCTTGTAACATCGATAGAGTTTGATTTCTAGAAAATCCAATATTTTCTTAGTTAAGTGTAAACAGAAAATTCCTATATGATGTGTTAATGAACCCTAGATTGACCCGTAGATTTCCCCAATAATTGTCCAGCGTATATAAGTTATATAAGATTTAAGTTAGATAAAACGTTGAATATAGTGGGTCTGCCCTAGGTCCACAACCCAACGAGGAACAGGAGATGAGGCGGGCACCACCAATTCTAAGCCAATCCAGACTAAATTCTTGTATGAGTCAAGCATATACGCTCAACGATTATAGTTGAAGTCTAGCAATGCGAAAATTTAATGTGGACTTAAATCCAAAAACCGGAACCAAACCCTAGTGTAATGTATGAAATAGTAATAGTGACTGTGAACATAAACTATACATATCATAGTTCATCGGATAGTGATAGTGACTAGTGAACATGAACTATGCATATTATAGTTTACCAAAAGTGGTGGTGATGGTGAATATAACCTATACATATCATAGTTCATCAAATAGTGATAGTGACTAGTGAACATGAACTATGCATATTATAGTTTACCAAAAGTGGTGGTGATGGTGAATATAACCTATACATATCATAGTTCATCAAATAGTGATAGTGACTAGTGAACATGAACTATGCATATTATAGTTTACCAAAAGTGGTGGTGATGGTGAATTCCTTTCTTGTAATTAAGTTCATAGTGTAGATGAAACATAAACTATACCTATTATAGTTTATCCCTTTGTTTGTAATATATATATGCCATAACTATACCGATTATAACTAGCGTGTTCGTTTGTGGGGGTATAATGGCTTAACTATACTTATTATAGTTTATCATAATTATCCATAGTGGTAATAACTCTTTTGTATGTGTAAAACCTTTAATCATGTGTTTGTTATGTAAAATAACCCTAAACTATACCTATTATAGTTTATTAATTATTTGTGTGGGTAGCGAGCATAAGCCTTACTTGTCATAATTTACCAATGTTTATATTTTAATGGATATAGCCTTGTAATATCATTTATATATTTACCATACTTGTGGAGGTATAAATCCATTTGTTTTCTGATGTATGTCTATATAAGAATACAAAATTGTCATATATTGCAACAACACATAATCACATAATGATGTATACCTTGCTCAACATGTTACAAGGTGAAATGAAATTTATAGTGTTTTTCTGTTAATAACATTTTCTGTAACTGTTATTGGAAAAATTGTAGAAAAATCATAAAATGTCCAAATCAAGTTCTGTAACTTCTGAGAGTTTGGAAAATGATTCTAGTTTGTTCATAATTTTTATTATAATTTTTAATGACTTCTTACTTGTGTGAAAAAGTCCATAATCACAGACTGGTCCGGATTGATGTTTGAAATGATAGGCAGTTTTGTAAAAATCACCATAAATTGTATAAAAATCGTATGGAGATGTGCAAGTAGTCATTTTAAAGCTAAGAAGTGGAACTACATGCACCTAAAACAGTTTTGAAAACTAAAATGTTTAAGTTGTCCAAAACAGTCCGTGAATGGGGTTGAACTTTTCTGATGAAGGCTGTTAGAAAAGTTTAGTTATGTTCTTGGTGTTTTAACTTGTATTCCCCCCCTAAAAACTTGAGAAAACATGAAAATGTAGGGGTATGAACTCACCTTGAGTGATTTCAGTAGGTAAGTGTTGAAGAAGAGAAGTTTTCAACCCAAGAACACTTGAAGAATCACTTGAAGATTCGAAGATCTAACAAGAATGTGATGATGTTTGTGTAAGCAATCTTTGATTTTGAGTAGGAGGATGTGTAATAATCATAAGAAAGATGATGATACTTACTAATTGTAGGATAAGAGTCTTGGAGTATGCCTTGAAATTCTCGAATTAGAGAGAAAAAGATGAGAGATTTTGGAGTGTGATTCTTGATAAAAATGAGAGAATGATTAAAGTGTGAGGAGAGAGGATGGATGTTCCAGCCCTAAGAACGTGGGAATAGTTGAAAATAGTGAGAAAGGACCTATGAAGTGACTAGGGATGGGCTGGTGGTGAATAGTGACATGGAGTGGGTATGGGAGTGGTTGCTTGTGTCATAGAAATAAGTAAAGTCAACACTCTACCTTTGTACTTCACCCACTCTCTTTTGGATAAGGTTTTATCCTTAAAAATGTGATTAATTAATAGTTAAGGGTCCTTATATGTTAAAATAAAGTTTTGGGTGAAACTCCCGTGCTAAAATAATTAAAAACGGGCCTAAAATGCGAATTTAGTCGAAAACCGCGAGAAAAGGCGTTCCCAGCGAGACCTCTCGGTCCTAGGCCGAGGTTCGGTCCTTGCTGGTGCTGAGCCGGAAACGAAGTGCGAACCAGAAGAAGAAGGCGAAGGCGAGGGGCTCGGTCCGAAGGGTTAGAAGCGAAGGTTCGGTTCGGTTCTTTGAGTGAGGTTCGGTTCGGTTCAGCAGCCTTCTTCATCAGGAGGGTTCGGTTCCTAAGGGGACTTTCGGTTCCTAAGAGGGGTTTCGGTTCCTAAGAGGGCTTTCGGGTCCTAAGAGGGGTTTCGGTTCCTCAAGCCCGTTTTTCGCGTAGACTTCCGCTTTTGGGCTGTTTTCGCCAAATTCGAGGGTCAGAATGCCCCGAGTGATTATAGAAAGTTGGGAGAGATTTGAGAGAGATTCCACATACTCAGAGAGATTTGCGAGAGATTTGACATTCTTGGAGAGATTTCACATACAAAGAGATATTTGGGAGAGATTTCACATACTTAGACAGATTTGGGAGAGATTTGACATTCTTGGAGAGATTTCACATACAAAGAGATATTTGGGAGAGATTTCACATACTTAGAGAGATTTGGGAGAGATTTGACATTCTTGGAGAGATTTCACATACAAAGAGATATTTGGGAGAGATTTCACATACTTAGAGAGATTTGGGAGAGATTTGACATTCTTGGAGAGATTTCTCACACAAAGAGATAGAGTGAAAACGATTGAGAGCGGTTTCGTGTGTGATGAATGTGAGTGTCTGGCTTCGCAATGCAAGGTCCGTAAGCCCCGTTAAGCCTTGTTTAAGGATCTTGCATACTCCCGATGAGTATGCAACATTGTTTTATCGGTTTGGCTCTCCACGTACCACAGTTTTAGGTTAAGGAGATCTAGATGTACGCACTTTTTGATTTATCATCTCTCATTAGAATAGAGAGTTGTTTAGAAATTACATAACGTAAACTCTAGTACCTACGGGCAAATTGAGTTGACCGGTTTGACTTGTTGACTTTATTTGACTTTGAATTGACCAGAATTTGACGGTTGTCACATCATCCCCCCGTTAGAGGGAATTTCGTCCCGAAATTTGAAATCAGGCAAGGAGTTTGTGAATGACTAAGGTCGGCTCTACATTATTTTGATTCTGACTAAGAGATGAGTTATTATACATGAAAACTTAGCTTATACACATTATGATATAACCAATACTGGGCGGATAGTAAAATGTGTGATTCTACTTCAGTTTCACATCCCAACGAGGAAAAGAAACTAAGTTAGAATTCTCACATTCTATTATCTACCAGGTATTCATTATATATAACTTGGGAATGTATAAGTGAGGAAATCATAACAAATAACATTCTTAGTAATCCTTCTTAATGAACTAGAGTTCATAGTCAGGGCTATCATTGAACCTAGATGTATTTCAACCGTTCACCTATAGAGTAGAAGTACGTTCTCGAAGGTTTGACCTACATCCCTATGATGCAGTCCCATTACGGAGTCGAAGTAAATTCATAGAATGGTCTCATGACGGCCTTGGAATTTCTTATTGTTTATGCTCTCAGTTTAATCCTTGGCATTACTACTATGCATGCTTTAATCGATGCTAGACTTAATCAAATAAAGAAATTTGGAATTTAGTCGTCGATGTTAGAAACACATACTGATATTTGCAGGCAGTTCTGGGGTGGTCTCTCCTTCGGTGATCGCAAGCACCCTTCCACCACCACTGGCATCTCTTGCACTTGGGCAATTCCTTTTAAAGTGTCCTGTTTCTCCACACTTGTAACAGGCTGGGCTTACTCCAAAGCCGGGGAACTGGTTGATGGGTCGTGTCGGCGCCCTACAGAAACGGGTAGTGTGCCCTTTCATATTGCAGTTCATGCAATGCAATTCTCTACAAGCCCCAGTGTGATGGAAGCTACACTTGTTACATTTCGGAAGGGTTCCAGCGTATTGTTTCATGGGAGTTGGCGTGGTGAGGGTTGTGGCAGCATGAACAACAAAAATTGGCGTGGTTGTCGTAGTGTCATGGCTGGCACGATGGTCGATGAGTTGTTGTGCCAACTCATTGGCGCTGTAGAAGGTAGTTGGTCTGGAGGCCAATACACTATCATGAATCTGGGATGATAGCCCCCAAAGGTATCGTTCTACCTTTTTCTCCTCTGGGGTGACCATTGCAGGACAGAGGAGTGCTAGGTCATTGAATCGGGCGGTATAAGCTTCGAGATCCGTCCCCGACATTTTGAGGTTCCAGAGTTCCTCTTCCAGTTTTTGCACTTCGCCTCTTGGGCAATATTCTTTCAGCATTAGAGCTTTTAGATCCTCCCAGCTTATAGAGTTAGCCACTGCAGGAGTAAGCGACTTAACTCTGCCGTTCCGCCAAGTAAGAGCTTTTCTTGTGAAGGTGAATGCCGCATACTTGACCTTGTTTGCTTCGGGACAAGCACAAATTTCGAAGACTGCTTCGGTCCTTTCAAACCATTGCATCAGCACGATGACGCCCCCGCTTCCGTCGAAAGGATCGGGTTTGCCATTCGTGAAGTCTTTGTAAGAACACTCCTTAGTACGCCCTGTGTTGTCCCCCTGATTCAAGTTAGTATTCCCGGATCCGAAGCCGCCGGAACCATTTGTACCCATTTGCGACATTGCTGCCGCCACGGCTGCTGTTACAGCAGCTTGAAACATTATGGGATCAAACTGCGGAGGTGGTGGCGGAGGGGGCGGTGTTGTGCTTCCGGAGGGTCTGGACTTTTTCTTTGGCGGCATAGTCCTGTCATAAGTTGGTAGAGATGAACAAACGATAAGTTTCTAATAGTAGTGACAGGTCAGATGTTATCAAGCTAGACTTGTCTGTATTATGTTCTGACTTAAAAGTATTTTGCATGTAATTCATAACAAAGCCCCTATGAATGAATTTTAGTGGTAGTGACTCAAATGCAACTTGTGATTTGTTTCGCCTGATCCCTTCCTAAAATCACTTGGTATATATTAAGAATTTCTTGGAGTTACCATATGTAAATTGTTTGTAATATAGGGTTCGAGGAAAATAGGTCTACATCTCATTAACGTAAGGAAAATTTTGGGCAATTCTACGGCTCCCTTGAATAGTGTAGTCTCCGGATTCTGAAGGATTCGAATGTCTCCATTTAACAGCCTAGGTTGGTCGTGTTCTTCGCTCCAGGTTTCCAAGCACTCTACCCAAGGAGGCGTTGGGCCTTGAAAAACCGGACGAGGGATAGGATTCGGAACAAGAGCCATCAGGGTAGGTTCTCCACTTCAGGGTCGGAGTCAGAACCATCAGCAAAGCCTTCAGCTTGGTGACCATCCAAAGGGATTCGGTAATCATTCTTTGGCTCCTCTCCGAGCCATTCAGTATTGTCGTGGTTAGGGTAGTACGGGTCGTCGTGGGGATGGAATTCAGCCATGATATCTTCGCGAGAAATGGGGATATAAGAAATAACTAAGTAGACATACTAATTAGATAATTATAAGATGATCTTTATCAGGTACTTCAATATATTGTTTAGTGCATACTAGTCATATGTATTTGGGACAGGATAGACCTTCGAATAAGCGATCCTAACTCTAAATCCCCAATCCAACGAGAACAGGAAGTAAAGCAAAGATCCACAGATTCTAAGTCTATGACGTCCTGGATACATATAATTTTAATGTATCCACTAGGCAATTATTGACCTATTGATAAAAATCTATTTAGTTCTCAAATAAGTAATTATAATAACACCAAATACCCCTATGGTATTTCATTGTGGTAGTGTTGGTAAGTTTTTAGACTTATTGCAACACCTACGACCATTCCTGGGCATATGCTAATCACTTCTGGGTGAGACATAGTTGATCCGGCTATGTCATTCCCAGACCTGACTATACATCCCCAAGCCTACTCGTATTGTTCAACAATCACCACTTTTGTCCCATCCCACCATGATACTGACCCTAGTGTGTGTGCACATGCTCCTACTTTTACCGAGAAATTATTTGTTTCTAAAACTATAGTTGCTTTGAAAACTTTAAATCAGAGACTTTCAGTCCCAATGTATTTATAGTTTGTATATCTTATGTGGTTCGATATACTGAGTTCACTATAAACAATGCTCTGATACCAATCTATCACACCCCCAAACCAAGGATGGCGGAAACGTCCGGGGGTGGAGGACTTCATGTACAGTATCACAACAACGTGTATAATAGTGCTCAAAATAAATACAACCATCATAAATATAATTGAAAAAGTTACACCAAAGTATATGTTCACATGCTTCAAATCAATTACATTATGATGACAAAAGTAAATTGTTGACGGTTTAACGTCCCATCCGCAAGGCGCTGAAGTTTTTCCTGTTTCACTGATTTCCTGAGAATACAAGTAGTTTTGAAAGAGTGTCAACAATTAAGTTGGTGAGTTCATAAGAGTTTTGTTTGAAGTAGAAACCGTTTTCCTTGTCAAATCGATAGAGTTTGATTTCCAGAAAATCCAATATTTTCTTAGTTAAGTGTAAACAGAAAATTCCTATATGATGTGTTAATGAACCCTAGATTGACCCGTAGATTTCCCCTATAATCGTCCAGCGTATATAAGTTATATAAGATTTAAGTTAGATAAAACGTTGAATACAGTGGGTCTGCCCTAGGTCCACAACCCAACGAGGAACAGGAGATGAGGCGGGCACCACCAATTCTAAGCCAATCCAGACTAAATTCTTGTATGAGTCAAGCATATACGCTCAACGATTATAGTTGAAGTCTAGCAATGCGAAAATTTAATGTGGACTTAAATCCAAAAACCGGAACCAAACCCTAGTGTAATGTATGAAATAGTAATAGTGACTGTGAACATAAACTATACATATCATAGTTCATCGGATAGTGATAGTGACTAGTGAACATGAACTATGCATATTATAGTTTACCAAAAGTGGTGGTGATGGTGAATATAACCTATACATATCATAGTTCATCAAATAGTGATAGTGACTAGTGAACATGAACTATGCATATTATAGTTTACCAAAAGTGGTGGTGATGGTGAATATAACCTATACATATCATAGTTCATCAAATAGTGATAGTGACTAGTGAACATGAACTATGCATATTATAGTTTACCAAAAGTGGTGGTGATGGTGAATTCCTTTCTTGTAATTAAGTTCATAGTGTAGATGAAACATAAACTATACCTATTATAGTTTATCCCTTTGTTTGTAATATATATATGTCATAACTATACCGATTATAACTAGCGTGTTCGTTTGTGGGGGTATAATGGCTTAACTATACTTATTATAGTTTATCATAATTATCCATAGTGGTAATAACTCTTTTGTATGTGTAAAACCTTTAATCATGTGTTTGTTATGTAAAATAACCCTAAACTATACCTATTATAGTTTATTAATTATTTGTGTGGGTAGCGAGCATAAGCCTTACTTGTCATAATTTACCAATGTTTATATTTTAATGGATATAGCCTTGTAATATCATTTATATATTTACCATACTTGTGGAGGTATAAATCCATTTGTTTTCTGATGTATGTCTATATAAGAATACAAAATTGTCATATATTGCAACAACACATAATCACATAATGATGTATACCTTGCTCAACATGTTACAAGGTGAAATGAAATTTATAGTGTTTTTCTGTTAATAACATTTTCTGTAACTGTTATTGGAAAAATTGTAGAAAAATCATAAAATGTCCAAATCAAGTTCTGTAACTTCTGAGAGTTTGGAAAATGATTCTAGTTTGTTCATAATTTTTATTATAATTTTTAATGACTTCTTACTTGTGTGAAAAAGTCCATAATCACAGACTGGTCCGGATTGATGTTTGAAATGATAGGCAGTTTTGTAAAAATCACCATAAATTGTATAAAAATCGTATGGAGATGTGCAAGTAGTCATTTTAAAGCTAAGAAGTGGAACTACATGCACCTAAAACAGTTTTGAAAACTAAAATGTTTAAGTTGTCCAAAACAGTCCGTGAATGGGGTTGAACTTTTCTGATGAAGGCTGTTAGAAAAGTTTAGTTATGTTCTTGGTGTTTTAACTTGTATTCCCCCCCTAAAAACTTGAGAAAACATGAAAATGTAGGGGTATGAACTCACCTTGAGTGATTTCAGTAGGTAAGTGTTGAAGAAGAGAAGTTTTCAACCCAAGAACACTTGAAGAATCACTTGAAGATTCGAAGATCTAACAAGAATGTGATGATGTTTGTGTAAGCAATCTTTGATTTTGAGTAGGAGGATGTGTAATAATCATAAGAAAGATGATGATACTTACTAATTGTAGGATAAGAGTCTTGGAGTATGCCTTGAAATTCTCGAATTAGAGAGAAAAAGATGAGAGATTTTGGAGTGTGATTCTTGATAAAAATGAGAGAATGATTAAAGTGTGAGGAGAGAGGATGGATGTTCCAGCCCTAAGAACGTGGGAATAGTTGAAAATAGTGAGAAAGGACCTATGAAGTGACTAGGGATGGGCTGGTGGTGAATAGTGACATGGAGTGGGTATGGGAGTGGTTGCTTGTGTCATAGAAATAAGTAAAGTCAACACTCTACCTTTGTACTTCACCCACTCTCTTTTGGATAAGGTTTTATCCTTAAAAATGTGATTAATTAATAGTTAAGGGTCCTTATATGTTAAAATAAAGTTTTGGGTGAAAATCCCGTGCTAAAATAATTAAAAACGGGCCTAAAATGCGAATTTAGTCGAAAACCGGGAGAAAAAGCGTTCCCAGCGAGACCTCTCGGTCCTAGGCCGAGGTTCGGTCCTTGCTGGTGCTGAGCCGGAAACGAAGTGCGAACCAGAAGAAGAAGGCGAAGGCGAGGGGCTCGGTCCGAAGGGTTAGAAGCGAAGGTTCGGTTCGGTTCTTTGAGTGAGGTTCGGTTCGGTTCTTTGAGTGAGGTTCGGTTCGGTTCAGCAGCCTTCTTCATCAGGAGGGTTCGGTTCCTAAGGGGACTTTCGGTTCCTAAGAGGGGTTTCGGTTCCTAAGAGGGCTTTCGGGTCCTAAGAGGGGTTTCGGTTCCTCAAGCCCGTTTTTCGCGTAGACTTCCGCTTTTGGGCTGTTTTCGCCAAATTCGAGGGTCAGAATGCCCCGAGTGATTATAGAAAGTTGGGAGAGATTTGAGAGAGATTCCACATACTCAGAGAGATTTGACATTCTTGGAGAGATTTCACATACAAAGAGATATTTGGGAGAGATTTCACATACTTAGACAGATTTGGGAGAGATTTGACATTCTTGGAGAGATTTCACATACAAAGAGATATTTGGGAGAGATTTCACATACTTAGAGAGATTTGGGAGAGATTTGACATTCTTGGAGAGATTTCACATACAGAGAGATATTTAGGAGAGATTTCACATACTTAGAGAGATTTGGGAGAGATTTGACATTCTTGGAGAGATTTCTCACACAAAGAGATAGAGTGAAAACGATTGAGAGCGGTTTCGTGTGTGATGAATGTGAGTGTCTGGCTTCGCAATGCAAGGTCCGTAAGCCCCGTTAAGCCTTGTTTAAGGATCTTGCATACTCCCGATGAGTATGCAACATTGTTTTATCGGTTTGGCTCTCCACGTACCACAGTTTTAGGTTAAGGAGATCTAGATGTACGCACTTTTTAATTTATCATCTCTCATTAGAATAGAGAGTTGTTTAGAAATTACATAACGTAAACTCTAGTACCTACGGGCAAATTGAGTTGACCGGTTTGACTTGTTGACTTTATTTGACTTTGAATTGACCAGAATTTGACGGTTGTCACATCATCCCCCCGTTAGAGGGAATTTCGTCCCGAAATTTGAAATCAGGCAAGGAGTTTGTGAATGACTAAGGTCGGCTCTACATTATTTTGATTCTGACTAAGAGATGAGTTATTATACATGAAAACTTAGCTTATACACATTATGATATAACCAATACTGGGCGGATAGTAAAATGTGTGATTCTACTTCAGTTTCACATCCCAACGAGGAAAAGAAACTAAGTTAGAATTCTCACATTCTATTATCTACCAGGTATTCATTATATATAACTTGGGAATGTATAAGTGAGGAAATCATAACAAATAACATTCTTAGTAATCCTTCTTAATGAACTAGAGTTCATAGTCAGGGCTATCATTGAACCTAGATGTATTTCAACCGTTCACCTATAGAGTAGAAGTACGTTCTCGAAGGTTTGACCTACATCCCTATGATGCAGTCCCATTACGGAGTCGAAGTAAATTCATAGAATGGTCTCATGACGGCCTTGGAATTTCTTATTGTTTATGCTCTCAGTTTAATCCTTGGCATTACTACTATGCATGCTTTAATCGATGCTAGACTTAATCAAATAAAGAAATTTGGAATTTAGTCGTCGATGTTAGAAACACATACTGATATTTGCAGGCAGTTCTGGGGTGGTCTCTCCTTCGGTGATCGCAAGCACCCTTCCACCACCACTGGCATCTCTTGCACTTGGGCAATTCCTTTTAAAGTGTCCTGTTTCTCCACACTTGTAACAGGCTGGGCTTACTCCAAAGCCGGGGAACTGGTTGATGGGTCGTGCCGGTGCCCTACAGAAACGGGTAGTGTGCCCTTTCATATTGCAGTTCATGCAATGCAATTCTCTACAAGCCCCAGTGTGACGGAAGCTACACTTGTTACATTTCGGAAGGGTTCCAGCGTATTGTTTCATGGGAGTTGGCGTGGTGAGGGTTGTGGCAGCATGAACAACAAAAATTGGCATGGTTGTCGTAGTGTCATGGCTGGCACGATGGTCGATGAGTTGTTGTGCCAACTCATTGGCGCTGTCGAAGGTAGTTGGTCTGGAGGCCAATACACTATCATGAATCTGGGATGATAGCCCCCAAAGGTATCGTTCTACCTTTTTCTCCTCTGGGGTGACCATTGCAGGACAGAGGAGTGCTAGGTCATTGAATCGGGCGGTATAAGCTTCGAGATCCGTCCCCGACATTTTGAGGTTCTAGAGTTCCTCTTCCAGTTTTTACACTTCGCCTCTTGGGCAATATTCTTTCAGCATTAAAGCTTTTAGATCCTCCCAGCTTATAGAGTTAGCCACTGCAGGAGTAAGCGACTTAACTCTGCCGTTCCACCAAGTAAGAGCTTTTCTTGTGAAGGTGAATGCCGCATACTTGACCTTGCTTGCTTCGGGACAAGCACAAATTTCGAAGACTGCTTCGGTCCTTTCAAACCATTGCATCAGCGCGATGACGCCCCCGCTTCCGTCGAAAGGATCGGGTTTGCCATTCGTGAAGTCTTTGTAAGAACACTCCTTAGTACGCCCTGTGTTGTCCCCCTGATTCAAGTTAGTATTCCCGGATCCGAAGCCGCCGGAACCATTTGTACCCATTTGCGACATTGCTGCCGCCACGGCTGCTGTTACAGCAGCTTGAAACATTATGGGATCAAACTGCGGAGGTGGTGGCGGAGGGGGCGGTGCTGTGCTTCCGGAGGGTCTGGACTTTTTCTTTGGCGGCATAGTCCTGTCATAAGTTGGTAGAGATGAACAAACGATAAGTTTCTAATAGTAGTGACAGGTCAGATGTTATCAAGCCAGACTTGTCTGTATTATGTTCTGACTTAAAAGTATTTTGCATGTAATTCATAACAAAGCCCCTATGAATGAATTTTAGTGGTAGTGACTCAAATACAACTTGTGATTTGTTTCGCCTGATCCCTTCCTAAAATCACTTGGTATATATTAAGAATTTCTTGGAGTTACCATATGTAAATTGTTTGTAATATAGGGTTCGAGGAAAATAGGTCTACATCTCATTAACGTAAGGAAAATTTTGGGCAATGCTACGGCTCCCTTGAATAGTGTAGTCTCCGGATTCTGAAGGATTCGAATGTCTCCATTTAACAGCCTAGGTTGGTTGTGTTCTTCGCTCCAGGTTTCCAAGCACTCTACCCAAGGAGGCGTTGGGCCTTGAAAAACCGGACGAGGGATAGGATTCGGAACAAGAGCCATCAGGGTAGGTTCTCCACTTCAGGGTCGGAGTCAGAACCATCAGCAAAGCCTTCAGCTTGGTGACCATCCAAAGGGATTCGGTAATCATTCTTTGGCTCCTCTCCGAGCCATTCAGTATTGTCGTGGTTAGGGTAGTACGGGTCGTCGTGGGGATGGAATTCAGCCATGATATCTTCGCGAGAAATGGGGATATAAGAAATAACTAAGTAGACATACTAATTAGATAATTATAAGATGATCTTTATCAGGTACTTCAATATATTGTTTAGTGCATACTAGTCATATGTATTTGGGACAGGATAGACCTTCGAATAAGCGATCCTAACTCTAAATCCCCAATCCAACGAGAACAGGAAGTAAAGCAAAGATCCACAGATTCTAAGTCTATGACGTCCTGGATACATATAATTTTAATGTATCCACTAGGCAATTATTGACCTATTGATAAAAATCTATTTAGTTCTCAAATAAGTAATTATAATAACACCAAATACCCCTATGGTATTTCATTGTGGTAGTGTTGGTAAGTTTTTAGACTTATTGCAACACCTACGACCATTCCTGGGCATATGCTAATCACTTCTGGGTGAGACATAGTTGATCCGGCTATGTCATTCCCAGACCTGACTATACATCCCCAAGCCTACTCGTATTGTTCAACAATCACCACTTTTGTCCCATCCCACCATGATACTGACCCTAGTGTGTGTGCACATGCTCCTACTTTTACCGAGAAATTATTTGTTTCTAAAACTATAGTTGCTTTGAAAACTTTAAATCAGAGACTTTCAGTCCCAATGTATTTATAGTTTGTATATCTTATGTGGTTCGATATACTGAGTTCACTATAAACAATGCTCTGATACCAATCTGTCACACCCCCAAACCAAGGATGGCGGAAACGTCCGGGGGTGGAGGACTTCATGTACAGTATCACAACAACGTGTATAATAGTGCTCAAAATAAATACAACCATCATAAATATAATTGAAAAAGTTACACCAAAGTATATGTTCACATGCTTCAAATCAATTACATTATGATGACAAAAGTAAATTGTTGACGGTTTAACGTCCCATCCGCAAGGCGCTGAAGTTTTTCCTGTTTCACTGATTTCCTGAGAATACAAGTAGTTTTGAAAGAGTGTCAACAATTAAGTTGGTGAGTTCATAAGAGTTTTGTTTGAAGTAGAAACCGTTTTCCTTGTCAAATCGATAGAGTTTGATTTCCAGAAAATCCAATATTTTCTTAGTTAAGTGTAAACAGAAAATTCCTATATGATGTGTTAATGAACCCTAGATTGACCCGTAGATTTCCCCTATAATCGTCCAGCGTATATAAGTTATATAAGATTTAAGTTAGATAAAACGTTGAATATAGTGGGTCTGCCCTAGGTCCACAACCCAACGAGGAACAGGAGATGAGGCGGGCACCACCAATTCTAAGCCAATCCAGACTAAATTCTTGTATGAGTCAAGCATATACGCTAAACGATTATAGTTGAAGTCTAACATTGCGAAAATTTAATGTGGACTTAAATCCAAAAACCGGAACCAAACCCTAGTGTAGTGTATGAAATAGTAATAGTGACTGTGAACATAAACTATACATATCATAGTTCATCGGATAGTGATAGTGACTAGTGAACATGAACTATGCATATTATAGTTTACCAAAAGTGGTGGTGATGGTGAATATAACCTATACATATCATAGTTCATCAAATAGTGATAGTGACTAGTGAACATGAACTATGCATATTATAGTTTACCAAAAGTGGTGGTGATGGTGAATATAACCTATACATATCATAGTTCATCAAATAGTGATAGTGACTAGTGAACATGAACTATGCATATTATAGTTTACCAAAAGTGGTGGTGATGGTGAATTCCTTTCTTGTAATTAAGTTCATAGTGTAGATGAAACATAAACTATACCTATTATAGTTTATCCCTTTGTTTGTAATATATATATGCCATAACTATACCGATTATAACTAGCGTGTTCGTTTGTGGGGGTATAATGGCTTAACTATACTTATTATAGTTTATCATAATTATCCATAGTGGTAATAACTCTTTTGTATGTGTAAAACCTTTAATCATGTGTTTGTTATGTAAAATAACCCTAAACTATACCTATTATAGTTTATTAATTATTTGTGTGGGTAGTGAGCATAAGCCTTACTTGTCATAATTTACCAATGTTTATATTTTAATGGATATAGCCTTGTAATATCATTTATATATTTACCATACTTGTGGAGGTATAAATCCATTTGTTTTCTGATGTATGTCTATATAAGAATACAAAATTGTCATATATTGCAACAACACATAATCACATAATGATGTATACCTTGCTCAACATGTTACAAGGTGAAATGAAATTTATAGTGTTTTTCTGTTAATAACATTTTCTGTAACTATTATTGGAAAAATTGTAGAAAAATCATAAAATGTCCAAATCAAGTTCTGTAACTACTGAGAGTTTGGAAAATGATTCTAGTTTGTTCATAATTTTTATTATAATTTTTAATGACTTCTTACTTGTGTGAAAAAGTCCATAATCACAAACTGGTCCGGATTGATGTTTGAAATGATAGGCAGTTTTGTAAAAATCACCATAAATTGTAGAAAAATCGTATGGAGATGTGCAAGTAGTCATTTTAAAGCTAAGAAGTGGAACTACATGCACCTAAAACAGTTTTGAAAACTAAAATGTTTAAGTTGTCCAAAACAGTCCGTGAATGGGGTTGAACTTTTCTGATGAAGGCTGTTAGAAAAGTTTAGTTATGTTCTTGGTGTTTTAACTTGTATTCCCCCCCTAAAAACTTGAGAAAACATGAAAATGTAGGGGTATGAACTCACCTTGAGTGATTTCAGTAGGTAAGTGTTGAAGAAGAGAAGTTTTCAACCCAAGAACACTTGAAGAATCACTTGAAGATTCGAAGATCTAACAAGAATGTGATGATGTTTGTGTAAGCAATCTTTGATTTTGAGTAGGAGGATGTGTAATAATCATAAGAAAGATGATGATACTTACTAATTGTAGGATAAGAGTCTTGGAGTATGCCTTGAAATTCTCGAATTAGAGAGAAAAAGATGAGAGATTTTGGAGTGTGATTCTTGATAAAAATGAGAGAATGATTAAAGTGTGAGGAGAGAGGATGGATGTTCCAGCCCTAAGAACGTGGGAATAGTTGAAAATAGTGAGAAAGGACCTATGAAGTGACTAGGGATGGGCTGGTGGTGAATAGTGACATGGAGTGGGTATGGGAGTGGTTGCTTGTGTCATAGAAATAAGTAAAGTCAACACTCTACCTTTGTACTTCACCCACTCTCTTTTGGATAAGGTTTTATCCTTAAAAATGTGATTAATTAATAGTTAAGGGTCCTTATATGTTAAAATAAAGTTTTGGGTGAAAATCCCGTGCTAAAATAATTAAAAACGGGCCTAAAATGCGAATTTAGTCGAAAACCGGGAGAAAAGGCGTTCCCAGCGAGACCTCTCGGTCCTAGGCCGAGGTTCGGTCCTTGCTGGTGCTGAGCCGGAAACGAAGTGCGAACCAGAAGAAGAAGGCGAAGGCGAGGGGCTCAGTCCGAAGGGTTAGAAGCGAAGGTTCGTTTCGGTTCTTTGAGTGAGGTTCGGTTCGGTTCTTTGAGTGAGGTTCGGTTCGGTTCAGCAGCCTTCTTCATCAGGAGGGTTCGGTTCCTAAGGGGACTTTCGGTTCCTAAGAGGGGTTTCGGTTCCTAAGAGGGCTTTCGGGTCCTAAGAGGGGTTTCGGTTCCTCAAGCCCGTTTTTCGCGTAGACTTCCGCTTTTGGGCTGTTTTCGCCAAATTCGAGGGTCAGAATGCCCCGAGTGATTATAGAAAGTTGGGAGAGATTTGAGAGAGATTCCACATACTCAGAGAGATTTGACATTCTTGGAGAGATTTCACATACAAAGAGATATTTGGGAGAGATTTCACATACTTAGACAGATTTGGGAGAGATTTGACATTCTTGGAGAGATTTCACATACAAAGAGATATTTGGGAGAGATTTCACATACTTAGAGAGATTTGGGAGAGATTTGACATTCTTGGAGAGATTTCACATACAGAGAGATATTTGGGAGAGATTTCACATACTTAGAGAGATTTGGGAGAGATTTGACATTCTTGGAGAGATTTCTCATACAAAGAGATAGAGTGAAAACGATTGAGAGCGGTTTCGTGTGTGATGAATATGAGTGTCTGGCTTCGCAATGCAAGGTCCGTAAGCCCCGTTAAGCCTTGTTTAAGGATCTTGCATACTCCCGATGAGTATGCAACATTGTTTTATCGGTTTGGCTCGCCACGTACCACAGTTTTAGGTTAAGGAGATCCAGATGTACGCACTTTTTGATTTATGATCTCTCATTAGAATAGAGAGTTGTTTAGAAATTACATAACGTAAACTCTAGTACCTACGGGCAAATTGAGTTGACCGGTTTGACTTGTTGACTTTATTTGACTTTGAATTGACCAGAATTTGACGGTTGTCACATGTTTTCTCTTGATTTTCTTCCTAGTCAAAGGCCACGCCCTTCTGGGTCAAAGTCATATGAGGTTTCGCGAATCAAGAGAAGTTCTAAATGAACCTACGATGGTAGCCAACGAGGCCTAGAAATTTGCGAATTGCTGTAGGCGTCTTCGGTGTTGACCAGTTCTCAATGGCATTGATTTTGGAAGGATCCACATGAATTCCCTCTTCACTAACAACTTGTCACAGGAATTCAACTCTTCGAATCTAAAACTCGCATTTAGAGAACTTCACATAGAGCTTCTCTATTTTCGATGCACATACGAAACAATCCATTTTTCTTCTTGACGAACAAGATCGGAGCTCCCCAGGGTGAGAAGCTGGGTCTTACAAAGCCCTTGCTAAGCAGTTCGTTAAGTTGACCGGATAGTTCTTACATCTCTGCAGGTGCTAGATGGTAGGGCGATTTGGCTACTGGGTAGCCCCTGGAATTTAGTCGATTCTGAACTCGACTTGACATAGCGGAGGTAAATCGTGGAAGCTCTCCTGGAAAGGTGTCGGGGAATTCTAAAAGAAAGTATAATTACTCATGAATTAAAGAAAGGATAAGTACTTCTATTCTATCTGTATCTCTTGTCCCGATCGGCGGGAAGGGCCTTTGTTTGGCTCCTAAGTTTATTCGCATGGCAGCACGATCACTCATAGTCTTAAGCAGTCTCCGTCCTGAAGTTCATAATAGAAGTCATATTTGGTTCATCAATCACGGCTTCACGTATATGAGTCGTATATAATTAAGATTGAAAAGGCAATCGGATAAATGATTCTTCTCTAAGCTCACATCCAAACAAGGAAAAGAAATTAAAGCGGAATCATCAATTCTCAGCCTGTAGAACCTTGATTATATACCACCCTTGCGTATACATTCATCAGCAATAGATTAACCGTATGGGTCTTCGGATTAAACTTGATGTACTGCACGAGCGGTATATCGAGGAGGTTTGTTGAGGTTCCTTCAGAAGGATATGAAACATAAGATACTCTACGCATGAGTACCTCGGAGTTTTGGAATGACGGCTTCGCTAGAAAGGCGATTACGGGGAAAAGATATTTGCGCACGAAACTGGCATTGTGAGGATCGAATTGACTCAAGTTACATGATAATGTCGGACTACTCGGAATAAGAGGCGTTAGACTAGTTCATAAAGGTGTTACAAAACATAATGGTTCAACTTTGACGGAGTTTCAGTATTTTAGTTTTATCTATGAAACTAATGTTGCGAACAAAGTATACTACAAAAAGCAAGTATACGCAGCACGAAAGTCCCTTGACTGACGGGATCTCGCAAAAGTTAAGACTCGAGTTGCACTAGTTTTTAACAGGTTATAAGTCTACTATATTGAAATGCCCTAGTATTACAACGTGGGTCCGGAGTAGTCTCTCTTGCAGCAGTGATCCTTAGTATCTTCCCGTCTGCGCCAGAGTTCTTTGTTATTGGACAATCCTTCTTGAGATGTCCTATCCCACCACATATATGACATATCTGGATTGTACCAGCGTCGGTGGTGGAAGTGATGTGTCGGGTCGGAGTTATGTGGACACGAGTGCTTTCATTGTTCCTCCCTTTTGGACAATTCCTTTTATAGTGTCCGGTTTCACCACAACCATAGCAAGTCGGGCTGACTCCGATGCTAGTGGTCTGGAAGATGGTTGGTGACGGCGCTCTACAGACACGAGTAGTGTGCCCCATTCAGTTGCAATTGTTGCATTGCAAATCACGACAAACACCTTTATGATGAAAATTACACTTGTCACACTCCGGGAGTGTTCCCTTATATGGTTTGATCGGTGCTGAAGTGGCAGGGGTCGCCACTTGCTGTTGTTGCATGGCAAGTCTTTGGGATCGCTTACGCTCCTTTTGGGCTTGACGCTTTCATTTCTTATGCTCAGATTTGTGGCTTTGTGTTTATATGACTGTTATCATTTGTTGACTTCCCGGATTGTTACAACAATTTGAACTTTCAACACCTTTGCCAGCCTTGTTTGCGTTGCCAGCGCTGTAGTGTGCAAGGACAGCTACCACGGCAGCTGTTACCATGGCTTGGAAGGTAGTGGCGTCTATATGAAGGATCGGGGTTTCGTCGTTCGGCTGACTATTTCTGGATGACGACATGATTATACGAAATAAAGGAGTTCATGAGTGATTCGTACTAGATGTATTCTACTTTTTCACGTGAATGTAAATTTTTCGTTTTGTTAAACTGTTCTCGGTGGTTTGACCTACATCCCTATGATGCAGTACTGGTAAAGAGTTGAAGTAAGTTCGTAGAATGGTCACTAGACGATTACTATTTCGAACTCGGCTATCATTGGTTGATGGATAACATGATCCAACCTTTGACAAGATTTGGAAGTGATCCTTGAGCTAAATTACCACAACTCAGTAATTTGACGAAACTGAGCTTTAGATAGAATTCTATTAATAGAAGAATGAAAGTATTTGAACCAGGATTGTCACAAGAATTAGCCGTCTGTCAATATCATTGATATTTAAGATGTAATAAGTTTGGGAAAATTAACCTTGGAGTAGGTCTTACTTCATATCCGAAGTAGAAAAGCTTTGACAGCATAAAATCCTAACTAAAAAGTACTTACAGTACAGGGATAGTTACATAGAAAAGTGCTACATGGGGCATAGATAGGAAAAAGATTCCTTATACCTAAGGAAGAAAGGTAGAGCATCTCCTACTGGTGACGGTTATCCCTCGGGTGAACCCTTAGTTCAGCTAGTTGGCGCTCCATATCAAGAAGATGTCTTTCATACACCCTCTAGCGTACTCGGAGCTCTATGACTTCAGCTCGAGTTTTAACTAGTGCTTGTAGCAGGGCCTCGTGGTCTCTCCAAGACCTCTCACGAGCATCTTCAAGATGAATTTTGTGTGGATGGTATGTGTGACATCCCCAAAATCTCGGCCAGAAAAGACCGATTTCATTTATGCTTTTTTAACATTTTCAGAGTAAATCCGTTTGATTTTAAAAGAGATGTGGAATTTGTTCCCAAAAACAAAACATGATAAAATAGTTATTTATCAAAACATTTCATATAAAAATATGATTTCATTTCATAATCAAAAGTCGGGATGTCATGTTCCGATATAGATCATAAAGCATAAACGATAACATTACAAGTCGTTCAACAAATATATACATATACAGACTTGTAAACAAAACAACTTGATGATTCGCCCATCTTAAGCTCTTGCGCCACTTCCTGTAATACAAATCAACTGAGTGGGTCAGGCTTGGGAGCCTGGTGAGCATATAGGGTTTTCAAACCCACAATAATTATATTTAATTACAACAATCAACAATAAACCCGATTACCCATTCCCGTTATCCTCACCTTACGTTCCTAAAAATAACGTCTATTATAAGGAACTTATTTCAGGATTTTCATCGGGACGGACATTACTGCAGAGGGGCTTCCTCAACAATAAGTTTCCTAAAGGCAACCATGTGGGGGATAGAGTACACCGGTGAACACGTCGTTCACAACACCTACAGGTAATGAGCCTGCTAGTGTTCCACAGGACAATCTAGAATCGTCCGTGGTCGTCATCCATACTCTGCTGAATGACTAGAATAACACCAATAACACCGAGGCCTCTCATCTATTTATTTCACACCAATTATCTACCCATGTTCTACCCAACATATTAGTAGATAAAAATATACATTTTTATACATTGTTTAAAAACTTGTATAGCATGCTTTAATCAATACATATTCCACATAACAGATGAGGCATACACACATATCACGTATTTCATAGATAATATATCAGATCTATGAGATAGAAGAGAGTGAATATACATTCACACATATAACCACAAAATATTTACACGTTGCACATATTTTATATTAAATACTTCATAATATTGCGTTGGAAAGAAAATAACTACACACTCACTTGATCAGAAGATGATCCGATAGCACTACGGCTTATAGAAGTAGTATACTTCGATAGATCTGGAAGATCTTCACCAAAATCGAACTCCTCGTGGGCAGAGCTTCGGCTAGGGAATAACGCTCTTCGGGATCCTCAGGGCTTCGGATCTTGCTTCGGGGCTCGGGAATGATACCGGGGCTTCGGGATATGATTGGCACACAAATCGAGGCAAAACTTAGAGAGAGGGAAGAGTTTGAACAAGAGAAAATGGCTGATTTCGAGTTCTATTTATAGGCTGAGGGTCTGGGATTACGCGGGGCGTAATCTCAATTTACACAGGGCGTACTCAGTACGCGGGGCGTACTCGGTTACGCGGGTCGTACTTTGACGTCACTGCATGCGTCGATCTGTGGCACTCGAGTATTGGTCAGGCAACTTGCATCCGCCTGAGTACGCGGGGCGTACTCAAATTACGCGGGGCGTAATTGACTCGTCGAACTTCTAAATTGTGTAACTTTCACATACGAGCTCCGTTTTCGACGTTCTTTATATCCACGCGAAGGTCAGACCATACTCTATAACTTTCATTTAGACTCCGTCGGCTAATTTTGACTTTATTTTTTATTATTTATTTTTAGAAGGCCGGGACAGAAAAACTTCGTTATAAATTCATAACTTCTTCGTCTGACGTCCGTTCTCGCCTAACTTTTCATCGTTTCGCTACTAACAACGAGATCTTCGATTCTCATTTAGATTGTTTCGGCTAAAAACCGCTCGATCTCAAATCGAGTATTCGGGCTGCATACCGCTAAGTCGAAACTTAGAAAAATCATAACTTCCTCATACGAAGTCAGATTTGGGCGTTCCTTTTATGCACGCTCTCGGTTTAACGGAATCTACGACTTTCGTTTAGATCGCTAAGGCTAAATATCGCTCTATCTTAAATTCATATTTTACGTCACTCGGCGTCGTGCCGGTTCTGTCGCGAAACTTCGACAGGTCATAACTTCTTCGTTGTAACTCGGATTTTGGCATTCCTTATATCTCCGGAATCCTTGTTTCAACCACTACAACTTTATGCAGAGATATAGGGCTTATCTCAGACTTTAATTTTGACGCTTATTTTATTCTTAATTCATTAAATTATAAAAATTAAGAAAACACACATAAATCACGTAATTCACATAATTCACAAATAATACATTTTTATTATTTCAAATTGGGTTTACAAAGGTTAACCTAGACTATTACATTGCTAAAAATGGCAAGCCCAGAAACACGGGCGTTACAATTCTCTCCACTTTAGAATGATTCCGTCCCCGGAATCACACACCAGCAAACAAATGCGGATAGCGACTCATCATGTCACTCTCCGTCTCCCAGGTGAGATTCGGCCCATTCGTGTGTTTCCATCGGACAAGCACTAAATCAACCATCTTACGTCGCAATTTCTTAGTCTTTCGATCAACGATTGCCTCCGGTTCCTCAATCAACCTTTTGTTCTCATCGATCCTCAACTCCGAAAGTGGAATTATGTCGGGAACTTCTCCCGTGAACTTCCTCAAGTAACACACATGAAAAGTGTTATGAATTCCATTCAGTTCTTCTGGTAGTTCGAGCTTGTAAGCTTGGTTCCCAATTCTTTGAAGAACTTTAAACGGTCCAATAAACCTTGGACTTTACTTTCCCCTTTTACCAAATCTTATAAGTCCCTTCCACGGCGAGACTTTAAGCAAAACCGAATCTCCAACTTCAAAAGTCATCAGTCTTCGCTTTTTGTCAGCATAGCTCTTTTGACGGTCCTGAGCTGCTAACATTCTTTCCCTAATTATTCTCAACTTTTCAGCAGTTTGATGGACTATCTTCGGTCCCATAAACTGCTTTTCCCCAGCCTCAAGCCAACAAGACGGCGTACGACACTTCTGTCCATACAATGCTTGATAAGGTGCCATCTTTATGCTTGAGTGAAAACTATTATTATAGGAAAATTCTACCAAAGGTAAATGTTCATCCCAATTACCTAGGAATTCCAAGGTACACGCTCTCAGCATATCTTCAAGTGTTTGTATCGTTCTTTCGCTCTGACCATCAGTCTGCGGATGGTAAGCTGTACTTAAACACAACTTGGTACCCAATTCCTCTTGTAGACTTTTCCAAAATCGTGAGGTGAAACGACTATCACGATCCGACACAATCGTTAGCGGAACACCGTGAAGCCTCACAATTTCCTTCACGTAAGAATTCGCAAGCTTTTCCATAGACCATTTCTCGTTGGCTGCTATGAAATGCGCACTCTTAGTGAATCGATGAACGACCACCCAAATCATGTCGTGACCACTTTTTGTTCTGGGTAGTTTAGTGACAAAATCCATAGCAATGTCTTCCCACTTACCCATAGGCACAGGTAATGGTTCTAAACTCCCGTATGGTTTCTGATGTTGTGCCTTGACTCTTGCACATGTCACACACTCGGCCACATACTTCGCAATGTTGAGCTTCATCGTCGGCCACCAATAATAGGGTTTCAGGTCCCTATACATTTTTGTGCTACCGGGATGAATCGAGTACATGGTTTTGTGAGCTTCTTCCATCAGAAGATCTCTGACTCCTCCTGTCTTAGGTATCCAAATCCGATCTTGGAACACCTTTAGTCCATGACTGTTTATACCGAACACCAACGTTTTGCCCAAACGTTCCTCCTTTCGGTCATTCTTCTCAGAAGCTTCGCTTTGAGCTTTCTTGATACTTTCCAAAATAGTCGAGACAACTTCAATTCTCAACGCTCTTGGCCTTCTCCTTTCAAGATTGACTTTCCGACTGAGAGCATCAGCAACAATATTGGCTTTACCGGGGTGGTAAAGTATCTCACAGTCGTAGTCTTTAAGTAATTCCAGCCAGCGTCGTTGCCTCATATTCAATTCTTTCTGACTAAAGAGATACTCGAGACTCTTATGATCAGTGAAAAGTTTGCACTTCGTGCCATAGAGGTAATGCCTCCATATTTTCAGAGCGAAAACTACCGCTGCCAACTCCAAATCATGATTCGGGTAATTCTTTTCATGCTCTTTCAGCTGTCGAGACGCATATACTATCACCTTTTCTCTTTGGGTCAAAACACAACCCAATCCAACCCCAGACGCATCGCTATAAACAGCGAAGTCTTCAACTCCATCGGGTAGAGAAAGTATCGGTGCCTCGCATAGTTTCTTATTTAGCTTCTCGAATGCTTCTTTATGCTTATCATTCCAAGCATAAGTAACTCCTTTGTGGGTCAAAGCTATTAATGGACTAGCGATCGAAGAAAAGCCTTGGATAAATCTTTGGTAATATCCGGCTAATCCTAAAAAGCTTCGGATCTCCGTGGGACTTTTCGGTTGTTCCCACTTCATCACAGCTTCGATCTTCGCTGGATCAACCATTATCCCTTCTTGGTTGACCACGTGACCCAAGAATTGGACTTCACGAATCCAGAAATCACATTTGGAGAACTTTGCATACAGCTTCTCCTTCTTCAAGACTTCCAACACTTCTCGCAAGTGTCTGCCATGCTCTTCTTGGCTTTTTGAATAAATCAGAATGTCATCAATGAACACTATCACAGATTTATCAAGGAACGGATTACAAACCCTGTTCATTAAATCCATGAATGTTGCTGGAGCATTGGTTAGTCCAAACGACATAACCAAAAACTCGTAGTGTCCATATCGCGTTCTGAATGCAGTCTTCTCTATATCCTACTCTCTTACCTTTAGCTGATGATATCCTGACCTTAGGTCGATCTTTGAAAAATAACTTGAACCTTGTAGCTGATCGAATAGGTCATCAATCCTCGGCAACGGATATCTATTCTTAATTGTTGCCTTATTCAGCTCTCGGTAATCAATGCACATCCTCATGCTTCCATCTTTCTTCTTTACGAATAACACCGGAGCTCCCCAGGGTGATGAACTAGGTCTTATGAAACCTTTGTCCAATAACTCCTGAAGTTGCATCATCAGCTCCTTCATCTCCGTCAGTGCTAATCGATAAGGTGCTTTTGCAATTGGCGTTGTTCCGGGCAACAAGTCGATACGAAATTCTACTTGCCGATCGGGTGGTAATCCAGGAAGATCTTCGGGAAATACTTCCGGATAATCACACACAACAGGAATATTTTACATCACCTTCTTTTCCTTCTTAGCATCGATCACGAATGCTAAGTATGATGTACACCCCTTGGTCAAACATTTTCTGGCTTTCATTAGAGAAATGATCCCAGAATTTACTCTGCATTTATCTCCATACACCATAAACGATTCCTTCCCAGGCGGATTCGCTTTCACTATTTTCTTCTTACATAAAATTTCGGCATCATTGGCGCTAAGCCAATCCATTCCCAAAACGATGTCGAAACCGTTAAGTTCGATAGGCAATAATTCCTCGTGGAACTTATTCCCATTCAGATTAATTAAGATGTTTTTCATATGATAGCTAACAGGTACAAACTTGCCACTAGCAACTTCGACTAATAAAGCATTATCTAGTCTAACAACAGGCAAGGCTAGTTTTCTACCAAATTCATGCGATATAAAGGAGTAGTTGGCTCCAGAATCAAATAAAATTTGGGCAGGCAATTTGTTAACGAGAAAGGTACCTGAAGCGACATCAGCTTCATCTTTAGCAGCTTCCAGTGTCATCTGGAATGCTCTCGCCTTTGGCTTTGGCGGAATGTTGGGTCTTGCTGCTTCCTTCTTTTTCGGACAATCCCTTGATATGTGCCCCTCCTCACCACAACCATAACAAACATTCTTGGTGAAGGTGCAGTCATTGGCATAATGCCCTGGCTTTCCACATTTGAAGCATGTGGTTTCCCCACCACACTTCCCATGATGCTTCTTCTTGCACTTGTCGCACCATTTCGCCTCTACCTTTCCTCCACTTCCCTTCGAACTAGACTTCGAGAATTTACTTTTCTTGCTGGAACCTGAAAATCCATTGATTTTCCTCTTTTCACCAACCTCTGACCTTTCCAGACCTTTTTCCCTGATCTGGGTCTCAACATTTCTAGCAGCCCAGATGGCGGCTTTCAATGTGGTTGCTTGCTTAACCATTGGTCCATAGTCCGCTGGTAGTCCAAGGGCAAACTTGTTGACCTTACAGAGTTCTGTAGGCACCAAATATGGGATAAACTTCATCTTTTCTGTGAAACTTGCAGCGTATTCAGTAACGCTCAATTTCCCTTTCTTCAAATTCTGAAAACTCATTACTGATTTCCAGAAGGTCCTGCTCGGAGCAGTATTGCAGTTTTAGTTGTTCCACAAAGTCTTCCCAAGACATTTTGCTTGCTTCTCCCTTGGGCATAGAGTCAGCTAACAGCTTCCACCAACTCAACACGCCAGATTTTAGCAGAGGGATCGCAAGAGCGGTCTTCTGCCTGTTGCTACATTCGCAACTTTCAAACATAGTCTCCATTTCAGAGACCCAGTCCATAACTTGCACCGGCGTCGGGCTTCCGGATAGACATGGTGGTTTGGATGCCATGAAATCCTTATACTTGCACCCACGACCATCATTTCCTCCATACTGGTTATTGCGTCTAACCACTGGTTGTTCGTCTTGACCAATGATCCCACTAAAGTTTTCTCCTTCAGACTGCCCTCCATTCTCCTCGGGCTCTTCCGCTTGAATTGACGGTTCTTCACGATTCTGCCTAAGCAGGCGTCTTGTTTCTTCCATCTGACGATCCAACATCATTTGAATCATCATTTGTACACCAGCCATTGTTATCGGCTCAGGTGCATCAGCTACAATAGGTACTTGTTGATTTACAGGCGGTTGATTCCTGTTTTCATCAGCATTTCCAACTCCGCTTCTTGTTCTCACCATTTTTGATCTACACACCGAATAATTTCACCTTATTACTCCAAACAATTACATGCTAGTTCTAATATCGTATACATACGCTTAGAATCCTAAACACATAAACCTTTAGATCCGGTTGGCAACAAACCGTAGATCCGAACAAATAATATCATATATGGCAACATATAACTTTTAGCACATAAAAGCATTTTAGGCAACTTTCCTAAAATAAACTAGTGCTCGTGTCTAAAATTTATCAGACACACATCTCACAATCTCCACTTAGCATATTAAGTTTAAGTCTAGAAATTCTACAAACTCCTAGTTCGCTTAAACTAATGCTCTGATACCAACTGTGACATCCCCAAAATCTCGGCCAGAAAAGACCGATTTCATTTATGCTTTTTAAACATTTTCAGAATAAATCCGTTTGATTTTAAAAGAGATGCGGAATTTGTTCCCAAAAACAAAACATGATAAAATAGATATTTATCAAAACATTTCATATAGAAATATGATTTCATTTCATAATCAAAAGTCGGGATGTCATGTTCCGATATAGATCATAAAGCATAAACGATAACATTACAAGTCGTTCAACAAATATATACATATACAGACTTGTAAACAAAACAACTTGATGATTCGCCCATCTTAAGCTCTTGCACCACTTCCTGTAATACAAATCAACTAAGTGGGTCAGGCTTGGGAGCCTGGTGATCATATAGGGTTTTCAAACCCACAATAATTATATTTAATTACAACAATCAACAATAAACCCGATTACCCATTCCCGTTATCCTCACCTTACGTTCCTAAAAATAACGTCTATTATAAGAAACTTATTTCAGGATTTTCATCGGGACGGACATTACTGTAGAGGGGCTTCCTCAACAATAAGTGTCCTAAAGGCAACCATGTGGGGGATAGAGTACACCGGTGAACACGTCGTTCACAACACCTACAGGTAATGAGCCTGCTAGTGTTCCACAGGACAGTCTAGAATAGTCCGTGGTCGTCATCCATACTCTGCTGAATGACTAGAATAACACCAATAACACCGAGGTCTCTCATCTGTTTATTTCACACCAATTATCTACCCATGTTCTACCCAACATATTAGTAGATAAAAATATACATTTTTATACATTGTTTAAAAACTTGTATAGCATGCTTTAATCAATACATATTCCACATAAAAGATGAGGCATACACACATATCACGTATTTCATAGATAATATATCAGATCTATGGGATAGAAGAGAGTGAATATACATTCACACATATAACCACAAAATATTTACACGTTGCACGTATTTTATATTAAATACTTCATAATATTGCGTTGGAAAGAAAATAACTACACACTCACTTGATCAGAAGATGATCCGACAGCACTACGGCTTATAAAAGTAGTATACTTCGATAGATCTGGAAGATCTTCACCAAAATCAAACTCCTCGCGGGCAGAGCTTCGGCTCGGGAATAACGCTCTTCGGGATCCTCGGGGCTTCGGATCTTGCTTCGGGGCTCAGGAATGATACCGGGGCTTCGGGATATGATTGGCACGCAAATCGAGGCAAAACTTAGAGAGAGGGAAGAGTTTGAACAAGAGAAAATGGCTGATTTCGAGTTCTATTTATAGGCCGAGGGTTTGGGATTACGCGGGGCGTTATCTCAATTTACGCAGGGTGTACTCAGTACGCGGGGCGTACTCGGTTACGCGGGTCGTACTTTGACGTCACTGCATGCGTCGATCTGTGGCACTCGAGTATTGGTCAGGCAACTTGCATCCGCCTGAGTACGCGGGGCGTACTCAAATTACGCGGGGCGTAATTGACTCGTCGAACTTCTAAATTGCGTAATTTTCGCATACGAGCTCTTTTTTCGACGTTCTTTATATCCACGCGAAGGTCAGACCATACTCTATAATTTTCATTTAGACTCCGTCGGCTAATTTTGACTTTATTTTTTATTATTTATTTTTAGAAGGCCGGGACAGAAAAACTTCGTTATAAATTCATAACTTCTTCGTCTGACGTCCGTTCTCGCCTAACTTTTCATCGTTTCGCTACTAACAACGAGATCTTCGATTCTCATTTAGATTGTTTCGGCTAAAAACCGCTCGATCTCAAATCGAGTATTCGGGCTGCATACCGCTAAGTCGAAATTTAGAAAAATCATAACTTCCTCATACGAAGTCAGATTTGGGCGTTCCTTTTATGCACGCTCTCGGTTTAACGAAATCTACAACTTTTGTTTAGATCGCTAAGGCTAAATATCGCTCTATCTTAAATTCATATTTTACGTCACTCGGCGTCGTGCCGGTTCTGTCGCGAAACTTCGACAGGTCATAACTTCTTCGTTATAACTCGGATTTTGGCATTCCTTATATCTCCGGAATCCTTGTTTCAACCACTACAACTTTATGCAAAGATATCGGGCTTATCTCACACTTTAATTTTGACTCTTGTTATTCTTAATTCATTAAATTATAAAAATTAAGAAAACACACATAAATCACGTAATTCACATAATTCACAAATAATACATTTTTATTATTTCAAATTGGGTTTATAAAGGTTAACCTAGACTATTACATTGCTAAAAATGGCAAGCCCAGAAATGCGGGCGTTACAGTATGCATTCTTGCATTGGCATCAACCTCCGTGATGCGATGGAGTGCTGTCCTGCCCTGGATTTCGTTTCGGGCAACCCGACGGACTAAGATTGGCAAGACCATGTCTGTTGAGCCTCTTTCGCTCAGGTCGTAAAAGCTTCGGTCTCCATTGAATGGCATAGGTTGATTCTACTCTTGGCTCCATGTTTCCAAGCTTTCTACCCAAGGAGGCGTCGGGCCTTGAAAAGCCTGACGAGGGTTAGGATTTGGGACAGGAGCCACCAGGGGTAGGTTCTCAACTTCTGGCTCAGAGTTAGAACCATCAGAAAATCCCTCAGCATGGTGATCATTCAAAGGGATTGGATGATCATCTTATGGCTCTTCTTCAAGCCATCCATCATTGTCTTCGTTTGGGAAGTATGGGTCGTCGTGGGGATGGAATCCAGCCATGTTATCTACGCGAGAATAGGGATAAAGAAATAATTAATAGACGTACTAATTAGATAATTATAAGATGATCTTTATCATTTACATCAATACTTGTATAGTGCATACCAGTTATATGAAATCAAAACATGATAGACCTTCGAATAAGTGACCCTAACTTCAAATCCACAAGGAACAGGGAGTAAAGCAAAGGTCACAGGTTCTAAGTTTATGACATCCTAGTTACATATAACCTTAGCGTATCCACTTAGCAATTATTGACCTACTAATGAAGACCTTTAGTTCTCAGATAAGTAATTAAGGTAACAAAATACTCTTATAGTATTTTAGGTTTATGCTTTGTTCTAATGTTTTCATTGTAGTAGTATTGGTAAGTTTTTAGACTTGTTGCCACATCACAACCATTCTCGAGCATATGCTAATCACTTCTCGGACCAACATAGTTGATCAGGATATGTCACTCCCAGAACTGACCATACATCCCCGATTCTACTTGTGATGTTCAACAATCGTAATACTTTTGTTCTGTCCTAGAGACACTGATTTTAGTATGAATGCAGGTATGTATACTTGGTTAAATATTTTACTATTTAAAAGTATAAACTCTTGATCAAAGTATTTTAATCCCGCTGTGTTTATAGTTTGTATATCTTTTATGGGTTGATACACTCGATTCACTATAAACGATGCTCTGATACCAATCTGTCACACCCCAAATCCGGAACAGCGGAAACAATCTGGGGCGGAGGACGTCATGTACAGTATCACAACAAAGCATAGTAGTAAACAAGAAACAACATCATCCATTGCATTAATAATACAATTTAATACAAGTGTGTTCTATGAATTTTATAAGACACCAAAAATATAAATCACAATAAGAGATGAGTCTTGAATGAGCTCCATCTTCTCAAAACCTGGCATCGGTACCTGTCTACTAATGACCTGAGAATACAAGTTATTTTGATAGAGTTTATCAGCTTTAAAGCTGGTGAGTTCATAAGCATTTTAGTGTCATTATTTGTATGAAAATGTTTGTGAGTGTTTGAATGTATAAGTTTGTCAATGTTTGTAGTAAAGTTATAAGTGTTTACTTGTAGTAAAATGTTCGTTATAAATGTTTGTAAACCGTTTGTAAAATGTTCGTATCTTCCTAGAAAATCTCATATTTTCTACTAAATTGTAGTCTTCTACCAAGACCCAATGTTCGGTTTGTTTGTTTGTAAGAGTATGTATTTTTCCCAACTCTAACTATCGTTATCAAAATATAGTTTGTACATTATCGTTTAATGAGAAAACGTTTCAAGGTAAATGTATTAGGGAAAATATTATAGAACTGTAGTTTTGTATGTGAAAACCACCGTAGTACTACTTACCTTAAAGCCAATGAATTATAAGGTAAGGTGAGATTTGTAACCATACTGATTGACGGCTATAGGACATGACAATGAAAGACGTCGAAACAAATGTGACATTTGTCACCCCTTGGCATGGTCGGTCGGGGACTATAGCTAACAGTCGGGGTGCAGGATAGTCTGTCATGTATAGATCTATACATACAATGCCCGCTCTCCCTTCAGGAGACTCTGGTTACCAACATGATAACAGTGGAATCCGCGTCATGTAGAAGTAAATCCCATATTCTAAATGTTATGTTGGTTTATGTTCCTTCTGTTTTCTTGTAAATGTATATGTATATTTTCTCTTCTCTGTACTTGTATATGTATGTGTTCTTGTTTGTTACTCATAATAGTAAGTTATGTTTGTTTCTCATTATAGTATGTTCTAACTCATGTATGAACTGACTCTTTGTATGTTCCATTGTACTAGAAGTAATGAGTAGTATCTTTCTAAACTATACCTATTATAGTTTACTAGCTGAATTGTAGTATAACTGAATGTATTGAACTGAGATAAAAACTATTATGTCTTATACATATATACATAATATATAAGTAAGGATCAAACGACACTCGGACAAACAACCGGGTACTTTAAGTCCACAACCAAACAAGGAACAGAAATGTAAAGTGAGTTATCAGTCCTAAGTCCTTCAAACCTTACTTATATAACTATATATGCATTAGACATGGTATTGACAATATATATATATATATATATATATATATATATATATATATATATATATATATATATATATATATATATATATAAGTTTAAACAAAAGTTTTGTAAAACCTTTTGAAGAGTTTAATAATAAATATTGATGACTTGATGTCACTTTATAAAACGATTTAAAAGCGGCTTGGCATTTAAGAATGAGATTGATAAAGATTGTAACATATAAAAGAGTTTGATAAATAGTTTGAAGTAGTTTGTTTGATAAAACAGTTAAAAGTATAGCAAATCCATTTGTTTGATAGTTATAAATCACATGTGATTGATATTATAACTATAATGATTCAACTTGTATCCCCCCCCCCCCCCCCATAAAAGCATTTAAAAACATTTAAAAGGTTGATTAAGGGGTATGAACTCACCTGTAGTGAGTGGTTTGGATGAAAGAGATGGATAAGGTGATGGGTGTCAAGTGAAGACTTGAACACACACACCGATCCTATTTAACATATAAAGACACATATATGTATCTAATTAGTGATCATACCACTAATTAAGCAAGTAAAGACACCCTAGAACATGGAAAACACTTTGATTCAAGTGTTAGAAGATCATAGAGTTGCATCTAAGGGTTGTAGGGTCTTGCTTTGGAGTTTACGGTCCAAGAGTAAACTCTCCATGAGTTCACGGCCTAGGGTTTGCAGCCCTAATGAGTTTACGGCTGTAAACTCATGGTGACTTCTACCATTTGATGTTTAAGGTCCTTAACTCAAGTTGGAAGTGTTCTAGACCAAGTTCTAAGGCTAAGGAAAGAGTTGTGGCAACTTTGCACCCATCATTAGGGTTTACGGCCAAGGGAGATTGCCTTGGCCGTAAACACCCTTTGTTCTTGGATTCTTGGTGTTTTCAAGTCCTTAACTCAGTATCCTAATTAATAAACATGTAAAGGAGGTAAAGATTTACAATTTCAAGACTAATGGAGGGTGTTTTCGGCCCAAAACACTTTTGTGTTCTTGGTGTTCTTGAAGATCTTGAAGATCTAGATCAAAAGATGGAATTTGTGGATGGATTCAAGGATGAATCAAGAAGAAGTGATGTAACAACACATAGATGGAAGGATTTACTTACATTTGTGAAGATTGGAAGAAAAATCTTGAAGATCCTTGGGAGAGAATCTGATTTCTCTAACTTGGAAGGTGAAGAATGAATGAAAAATGACTAAGTGTCATATATATACTAGGGGTTTATGGCCACCATGTGTTTACGCCCGTAAACTCACATGGTGTGGCTGTAAACTCCTCATGATGATGGCTAGGGCTTGTTTGATAGTTTACAACTTCAATTGACACTTCCTCTCACTTATTCTTTCGATGAATTAAGCTCAGAATACTCAAATAGACTCTAAACTGTGCTAAAAGTTAGCAGAAGTAAGTTTGACTAGATTGAAATGTAGGGTTTGTACAAGATAGAAATTTCGGGTTGTCACATTTAAGAATGATATATACTATATTTTAAAATTTTATGAAATATAAATATGATATTTAGAAATTAAATTGGAGAGATATAACATTTTGATGTTGAGGAAATTGAAAATTATTATTATCTCATAAAAAAATGTCATTTAATTAAGGTTTGAATTTATTAAAACTAGTTACACCCAACTCAAGAATTGAAAATATTCAATCCATTATAGCCTTTCAAAGAGAAACCTAATGATCATCAAAAAAAAGTTGAGAGATCGGTATGGTGATGATAAGTCACCGTTGGAAGTGGCAAAGATAATACATAATAATAATTTTTATCATCAAGTGTCCATATAATATTAAGAAAACACTTGTCCCATATCATTGACAACAATATTCGTTACATCATATCAATCTTTCAAAAAAGAATAACTTTATTCGTTTCAAATATATGTGACACAAAACCGAATTTGACATGTTCAAAAAAATATGTCAACATCGTATCAATGAATAGAAATTTAAAGAAAAAGTTAGAGGTTGATTAATTTCAAAACAAACCCAAAATTCTTAGAAAGAGATTGCAATTTGCTTAGACATTTTTTTGAAAATCCTGTAGATATTTAGTGGAGTTAGGCTTCAAGATTCGGATCACAAAGAGATAAATTGATGCTCATCTTTCCCCTACAATGATTTATATACTTTACCCAACTACCAATCATCAAAATTTTCCCCATAATTTCAATCCCAATCCACCTCTTCAATGGAGGATCAATCCAGACCCGTCACCGGCTACCCAGCTCACTCCGCCACCGGCTACCCAAACACCGCCACCGCATACCCTTACGTTGCTCCCCCTCCAACTGCCCCACAGAATCACGGGACATACTTCCACGTTGCCGGAAACCGTTACTACTCCGATCCATACGCGACCCAACAACGCGCCACCTTCGTCCACCGTTTCTTCGCCATCTTAATCGGCTCTATCCTCATCACCGGGATTATCATCTTCACCATGTGGCTCATCCTCCGCCCACAAATCCCTCAGTTCCGAGTCGAAACACTAACCCTTTCTAACTTCAATATTTCATCAAACTCATTAGTTTCCGGCGATTGGGACGCTCGTTTCATTGTTCGGAACCCTAATTCCAAAATTACTCTTTTCTATGATCAAATTGAAGCTGCCGTCTTCCACAAATCGGATTCAATTTCAGAGACTACTGTGCCACCTTTTGTGCAGGGGACGAAGAATCAGACTTCCATTAAAGCAACATTCGCTTCTTTGACAGCGTATGTTGATGATCGAGATAGCATTACTGGAGAGAGGAGTCATGGGTCGATTAATTTCAATATCAGAATGATGGCTAGGGTTCGATTTAGGGCTGGTTCTTGGTGGGCTAGACGGAGGATCTTGAGGGTTTATTGCCCTAATTTATCAATTGGGATTTCTTCAAATAGTAATGGTGGAAATCTGATTGGTGGTTCGAAGGAATGCAGGGTGGGTCTTTGAGTAGTGAATGAGTTTCAAGGTATATTCTTGTGTTGTTCAACTTATCAATTGAAAAGCTACCAATTTGGAGGTAGTTTGAATGATGTGAATAAACCCTAGTTTTTGGTATCTTGATATAATGTTAACCAATTGCATATTCTTGAATCTTGAATTCGAATTTGATTAGGTTCTAATAATGTTTATATATTCCTTGATTTTGGAGGCTATGTTTGTATATGTTTTGAATGATTGATTATTACCTCTTATTAGCTAATGGTTAAGAGGTGAGAATCCAATCATCCATAAGTGAGGTTTTAGGTTTTCTTTTTTCTTGTTTGGAGATAAATAATTTGGAGGTAATTTGTATGTATACAAGCAATTGGGTCATGCAACTAGATACATTAATACACGTCTTGACTATGTATAGATAATACTTTTATCAAATATTGAATACTAATATAACGTTTTTGTCATTAGATTAACTAAAAAAAGTGTAAGTCATTAATGTATGATTCATAAGTTTAAGATAAACTAACTTATTCGTTTCAAATATATGGCATTGTAACTTAAACAATTGTGTGTACCCTTTTTGTCACAAGTCTAATAACCTTTGGTTTATAGGATTTTCAACAAGTTCCCATTTGTAATTCTTGTACAAAGGAGTACATTTCTTCTTTCATGAATTTTTTTGTACTTGTCTTTATGGTGGGACAAACTCCCTCATATAGGCTCAAAACAATTCTCCTCTTCATGCATACTTTTATCATGTTTTCTAAACTGTTTGCTTCATGTTATGTACGTAATCATAACATATTCATGCATTTCACATCGTTCTGGATTGTATGAAATCATGACATTCATGCATTTAACAAATTTTAGGATTGTACATACATTTGTGGTGTTGTTTTACTTCATATGCTATGGTTGTGTTTGCAAGTGGGTGCCCTAAGATGAAACCGGTGTGCCAAGTTCAACCCAAAATTTCAACAAAATCCGAAAATAATGTGAAATAAGCAGCAATTGCGTTAAAATTTAGACGAAATTTCAATGAGTTTTGGAAATATTATAAGAACTACACAATTTTGTTTTCCTAAGGTAATACGAAATTCTAAATTTCGTATTTCCCAAATAGCATCAACTTTGTGCATTTGAATCATTTAGATATACTTTATAAAAAGTACATTTCTAATTCACAATTTTACCATTTTTATTTTGAAAGGGAACTTCCTTAAATGGGTTCCGGACCAGCTTCCACACACCGACTAATCTTCCGCTGTAAATATGACATTATGTCTCTTGTCCTGTAGTCACTGCAGACGAAACTTCATGGCCACAAAGACTGAGTAGTGTTAGGATTTAAACATGGTTATACATTTTTTTTTACATGTCTTACTATGTCACCACAACCTAAATAGTTATAAAATGTGCCCCTTAATTAAAAGAATTTTTGATAGCAAATATTAAGTACTTCGAAATTTCAATAACATATCCAAAATCTAACAAATATTGAGAAAGCAAAGTAGATTAAGATACACTAGCATAAAAATGTCAATTAGTTGAAATGAAATGATTATAGTTAAACTTTTAGATTTAAGATGCGAGAAATAATATAAGTGTTCTATGGAAACGAGAAAAAAATCAGAATTTTTCGTTCTCAGAATGTGTTATTTCGGCAAAAATGGATAAAACTGTGTGATTTGCCTATATTTTCCAAAATCATGTGGTTATTTTTGTATTATCCCACAGAAAAAATAAAGCATTGAATTGTTAATCGCGTATTTATATATATTCGTAATATTGGGTTGATTTTATTGTACTTTACAACTTTATGCGTATCGTCTTCATCAAATTTTATATAAGAAATTAATCATATGAAAGTTATTTCTCATTAATGTCGATATAAAGGTAGCACTAAATGCAAGAAACAACATATTTTCAGCTATATTCTTATTATAGTAACACGTTACTATTATTTCTTTATATTATCACATTATACTTTATATATATTTTTTTTCTTATTACATTTAGTATACTTCAAAAAGTCTACCAAATTATATCATAAAAACTTTATTCTTTTATCATTAGTGGCACTATACTTCAAAAAAATCTACTCATTAAAACACTAATAATTACTTTATATTTGGATGACACTACTATAATTCAACCAACAGATTTTTCAAAATACGATATCATACTAATAAGAACCAAAACAATCACAATTTCACTCCACATACAACAAGCATGCAAAGTAATAGAAATAAAAAAAAATAAAAAAAATCCTTTTATGTTAAGAATCAAAATCTAAATGTAATCAACTACAAAATCATGTAGAAAAAAAAAAACATTTTTAAGTAGAAAATAAAACCCATTACTACTAAACAAGAATCAAAATCTAAATCATAATTTCATACCTTTTACCAATCTCAAGGCAACGAAGAGCCATTTTCCATATTAACATCAAGATTCCAGCCTCTACATTTAAAAAAAAAAAACCATGATTAATATTAAATTTAACAAAAATTTATAAATGGAAAAAGTAAGAAATTTGATACTTTTCTGCAGCTTCTGCTTTTAATTCTTCAAGGTTGGCTTCAATCTTGACACATGCAGCTTCAATTGCTATGTTTTTATAACAGAGCTCCTTCCATTGTGCTGACAATGCATTAAGCTCATATGCTGTATTTTGCTGTTTTAAATAAATATATAAAATGTATATTTGAAATTAATAAAATATGTATATGACAAAAAATCAGATTAATTGCTATATTTAAATAAAAGTTACCTGATGATATTTTCTTTCTCGATTAACGGTTTCTATCTTTTCGTTTAACTCAGCTGCTTGTGCTTGCATTCTGTAGAAAACAACAAATGTTGTGTGTGAAAAAGACGTAAATACCCTCAGCATTGAATTTTCATCAAACTCTATTCCTTCACATGCAAAGGGTCAAGAAATGGAATTGAATTCCATCAAATTTAACTCAAATGAATGTTTAACTCATTTTTTTGATGATGAAGATGAGGAGGGCTTTCACGTCTTTTCAACATTAATTTTAATCATAACCAGAAAGAGTTTTTTAAATTATAACTATATATAAACCAAGCAAGAGATTATAAAACAAAATCAATAAAAGGGTAATTCAGTCATTAACCATATCTCCATATTCAATTTTTTGATAGATTCCATTCTTTCTAAAAACAATACAAGGTTGTAAGTATAAATTTCCTTATAACAAAAACAAAGGGCTTTAAAATAATCACATAAGAGAAAGAATTTAAAACTGATAATTGTGGTTCAAATCCAACAATCAAATTAATTATTTTTAAAGCAATAAAAGTATAAAGATGATGAAAAAATTGAAAGAAGATTGATCACACTGACCTTGATAAAAATGCTTCTAGTCTCTGATTGTGTTGTTTCCATACATCAGCTCCATATTTTGACATTAAATCCAGATTTTCCAGCCTGGCATCACATAAGAACAAGTTAAAATACAAAATCAATGGAAAAAGTAAAGAATTTGAATCTGTCAAACATGGGATTGGATCATTGGAATGGAATTGAATTACCTAATAACTTGATGCTGAAGCAAACGTTGAGATTTCTGTAGTGCTTGTTTCCAAGCAGTTTCATCATTCCTTTTGTTAAGTGATGGAGTCTCAAGTCCATATCTTGACATATCAAGAGGCACCATTGGTTTACCAGATCTCACCCTTTCATACTCCCTTGCAAGCATTGGATAATTCTTTTTAAAAGAAAAAAAAAGAATTAGAACATGTATCAAAACATTTGATTGATAACTAACAATTTGCTACATACATCAATTCCATTGTCAAAGAGTACTTTACAACATATTTAGAAACCAAATAAGTAATTTATGTTCTAAAAATAGTGAGATGTTGTTGATCATGTTCTTCTCTTATTCATAAGGAGGTGGCTAATTTGACCAATGCTATTCTACCACTAATAACTCAAATGGAAATTTCTTTCAGGCCCAAAAAGAACTATGGCGACATCACAGTTTAAATCTTGTCTCTTCACCTGCATCCGCTTCTTTCCCTTCATCTTCTGTACAATATTGATCTGTTTCCTACACAACTCATCCAATTTCTCCGGATTTACATCAAAGATCTCATAATATGTTCCAAAACCTTTTGTATTCACTTGCTAAAAGACTATGTTGAACACTGCTTCCACTAGGCACTACAACAGCATAATTGCAATTGGTAGCTTGCACTTATCAAACTCGCTTATCGTATAACAACAAAATAAGAATTGCACTTGCACAATTGTACACATATGTATGCAAATTCAGAAGCAGACACAGTACAGTTTTGCAAAAAGAATCGGGGGATGTAGTAAAACCCTAGAAAATTTAGCAAGATGAGAGAATACCTCAAAATTAAACTTGGCAACAGGAGGGAGGTCTTTAAGGTAATCCGAAGGTTTCTTAGAGCTACAACGCATCTCTTCTTCGATTAAACGGTCAACTTCGGCTTTCACTTTGGGGTCGCCGTATTCGTCATCGATGTAGGGCAATGCGTCGATTTGCGCAGCACTACTGGACCAAGAAGGCCGCGAAGATGGCGGAGCGTCTAGCAGCAAAACCTTTTCTCCGTTGTTTATGGTGGTTGACGTCGCCATTGTTGAGCGCTGTTTTAGCACTTGCGACTTCTTCAAGTATAAAACGACGATCGGTTCTGAAAATAGAAGAGCAAAAAATTTCGGGTGGGAAGTGAAAACTGGGAACCAGGAATAGGGCAGGGAAATAAGGATGAGGTTAAAACTGGGTTAGTTTTTTATATCTCAATCCCATTATTAAATAATCTGTTTATTAACCCGTTTATATTTTTAGTAAAAAAGTTATTTTATTTTTAAATTTATTTATATAAGATTGGTTATTTGGAGAAAAATGTAGTATATTATAATTTATTGTTTACTTATATTAATTATTGTTTTGTATTATTTTTTTTATTTTTATCTTCCTTATCCACTTAATACGCATCTTAATATCAATAAACTAATTCAAAACGTCATGGATATGAACACTGTGGAAGACTAAACAAAGGTTACGAAACATTGTCGAAGACTAAACAAAGGTTACGAGTTCTAATAAACTTTAAATTGTTAAGGACAACCATACATTTGTTTTAATTTTACATGTGTGTGTTTTAACCTTGACTATTGTTTCTACTTGAATGTTGAAGTTCATTATAAAGAAGAAAATTGTGTTGGAGAATTGACTTTGTTTTTTAGGAGAAAAAAATGGGAATTGTGGCTAATATTTTAGCACTTGAATTATCTATGTTTGTATTAATATTTAGTTTGAACATGTTTTTATGAATGTTTTTTAATTTTCGTTTGGATGTTTAAGACTTAAGTGTTTAAAATTCGGATATGTTTGCATCAACCATCAAGAATTTATTCATGTTTAGTTGTCAATTTTATTTATGGAATCTGACCCACAAACCCAAATCTGACTCACAAACTTGCCAACCTGTGAACATGTATAAATAAATGGGTTGTACCAATGGTAAAAGGCTGCCACCTAAGCGCCACATAGGATTTTACATTTTGTTAGATTTTTTACGTACGAGGTAGGGTGTGGTGCCTACGATTTTTTTTAATTCAAAAATCTAAATAATTACATAAAACTTAAAATTAAATATTAATTAACCTAACATAACATTTCATAAATTGAAAACATTACATCTGATTTAACAATCATAAAACGAAAATTACATTAACTAACATAATAAAATATTTCAGTCCGAATAATCACCGATATCATTGTCAATTGGCTGATTTAAATCAATTTCATTAACCTGATATATGTGTTCCACCAAATCGTTTCAAAGCTCGTGGTGTTTTTGATTGTCACGTATCACCCTTCTTCTTGCACGCCATGGGATGGAACCAGGCGGCATTGATGTACTAGATGATGCACTTGAGGATGCATTGTCATTTGGTTAAAACTGACAAATTATTTTGTGCTCGTCTTCCAAAATCATATTATATAAAATGATACACGCATACATAATACAAGCGAGCTTGTCTACACTTCGAGGACGACCCGGATGTTGTAGTATGCACCAACGCTTCTTGAGGACTCCAAATGCTCGTTCCACGTCCTTCCTAGCCTTTTCTTGGTACGTTTTATACTTTATGCGTGTGGGATCACCTGGACATGTTAGCGTTTTCACAAACACAACAAATTCTGGGTAAATACCATCAACAAGATAATACCCATAATTGTACGTCATTCCATTCACTTGAAATGGACACTTAGGAGCGGACCCATCACAAAACCCATTAAATATGGGCGACATGTCTAAAACATTAATATCGTTGTTTAAGCCGGGAGCACCAAAAAAAGCATGTCAAATCCAAAAATCCTGTACCGCAACAACTTCAAGTATCACTGTCGGGTGACCCTTATCACCCCGTGTAAAGTGCCCTTGTCATGTTGGTGATTTGTTATCATCAATGTTATTTAAGTGTAATAAGGATTACTTTGTTGACTAAAAATGATCTTGATAAATATTAAACAAGGAAGGTGTGGAGTACACACTTGTGACAACCCAAGTTGTCCCGTTACAATTCCCCGTTACCGTTAACGGAATATTCCAGTAAAGTTCCGTTAATTAGAGGTCGTCAATTAAATAAACATTTCAGCTGTTTATGTTTAATATGTCGTTAAGTCGTGATAAAAAGGAAATAAAAACACATAACACACATTTCCATTTATTTGGAAAATGTTAAGTTTTATTATTACGACCACTAAATCGGGTGCGACCAAAAGCCCCGTATAACGGCAGTATTGGGTAGAATTCCACTGAGCTCCAACTCCCACCCATATATAAAGGAGATTAAACTCCATTTGGAGCTTTTCCACCCTCTCTCTCACTACTCTCTCTCTCTCTAGACCCGAATCCGACTCCAAAACCGCGAATTCCGGCTTCCAAATGTAAGATTTTCTTTCCTAACTTGTTCTAATCATACATCTAAGTGTTTATATCTAGAAAATCATAAGAATGAGGGGTAAACAAGGAGTTTACGGCCTAAGAAGCTCCTTAGGCCGTAAACACCCCAAAACTTGGCCAAACCCCAATTTTTCAATCCTTTAGGCTTGTATGCTAATTAAGGGATATACCTAGATGAGTTTGGACACCAAAACACAAGTTTTTAGGACCTAAAAGAGGGTTTACGGCCCAAGCTTATGCTTAGGCCGTAAACACCCAATTTCCATGTTAAATGGTCCCAAAAACCCATCTAAGGCATGATAGAATTTAGACATGAACTTAGAAAATGCTTAGGGCCATAAAGCACAACCAAATGAAGGGACAAAAGGAGTTTACGGCCCAGGCATGTACCAGGGCCGTAAACACCCTTAAACATGCCAAAACATTAAGTTTTGTCCCCCAAATGGCCTTAGACTATTTCTATAAAATGCTAGGAAGGTATTAAGGGCTTAAAATCAAAGAATGGTGGGTGTATGAGAGTTCACGGCCAAGCCATAGAGCTTATGACCGTAAACTCTCAATGATTGGTCTTTTGGACCATAAACTCTAAAGGAATGCACTCTTGGAACCCCAAACACCCCTATAGCCTTGAATAAATTACTAGAAGTGATATAAGGGCTTGAAAATTCACAAAACTCAAGGAATGAGGGTTTACGACCGTAAACTCCTCTAAAATGCCCTTCGAAGCCTCAAACCCACTCATGCCTTTTTAGAATTGTACTTAGAAAAATCCCACTAACAAGATTAAGCTTTGAAACACACTAAATACCCTCACCATGAGTTTACGGCCGTAAACTCATGGTGAGATGTCCCTGGGCCGTAAACTAAGCTTTGGGAGTTTACTCTTGGAGAGTAAACTCCATTCCTTAGCCATACACACCTTTAGACACTACCCGGGACACCCAAACACTTATCCAAGGTGTTTTCCGCTCCTTTGAGCGCGTATACTTGTTTAATTGGTATATAATATACTAATTGTATGTGAACATATGTTATCATATGTTAAATAGGTCTCTAAGTGTGTCCAAGTCCTTACGTGACACCGAACGCCCAAACGGCACCGTCGTCGGACCTACTTGCGCCAGGTGAGTTCATACCCCCTGAATGAACCTTTTAAATGTTTTTACATGTTTTATAGGGGGGAATACAAGTTAAACATGCCAGTTATCATATCAATCACATGTAATTGATAACCCGCATGCATAAGATTTTACCACACTGTACACTGTTTTACCGAGTAGGATACTATGATGACTTTCAAAAAGGTTTTCAAACTGTTTCAAACTCTTACTTATACTGTTTTATTCAAAATCATTTCAAACCGATTTATAATGGTTCCAAGGATTTCTAAAGGTTTTCACACTGATTTTACCAAAGAATACAAAATGCGATTTTCCTAAATATAAAGGTTTCCAAGGTTTTCATCAAAGTTCCTTTCATGATGTATACTTTTACTTGTTTGTTACTGCTGCTTCGCTTTTACTTATTTAAAACTCCTACTTGATAACGCAATTCTTTCGTGATACACTTATACCTGATGGACGCTTATACTTATTCACACTCTTACTTAGTGATACGATTCTACTTCACTTATACTTGATATCGCCTCTACTTCACTTATACTCGATACGCTCTTACTTCACTTATTGTTGTCTCTACTTCGTGATACGATTATACTTATTCGACACTTCTACTTCACTTGCGACCGCTCCTACTTCACTTGTTAGACACTCCTACTTCACAAGAATCACTTCTACTTGATACACACTCAGTCGTAGTTAGATGTATGCATGTGCTTATATAGGTACATATAAGTAATGATTGAAAGACTTAGGAATGCTCTTCCGCCCTATTTCCTTTTCTTCGTTGAGATGTGGTCTGGTGGGATCGGATGGCCGTCCGAAGGTCGTTTGATTCATTAGTTATATATTATGTATATAAGTATGGACATATAGGGATTCTCTAGTCAATTCAGTTAAAAGTCTCTACCTCTAGTCTACACTTACATTAGAAACCCACTATTGGGAAGTCTCTACCTCTAGTTCAGCACTTACATGTTGGATTAATGTCTAAGTCCATAACTATATTTGGTATGTACTTGACCCGACCCGGCATGGTCCATTTGGGTTGCACTTCACCGACACAATTTATATGGATAATCTTTTGAGAATAGTATGTTTATGATTAATATTAATATGTTATAAGTTCTAATATATTAATATGGAATCATATTATTTAATTAGTATTGATCAAGAATTAATTTATAATTTATTAAGTGATCAAAAGGAACTAATTAAATATGGACTCTTATATATATGGAATGGGCCAAGTTCATTTAGGTTGGGCTAAGCTTTCATGGATAGTCCATGGAGTGTTTAACCCATGGATCCTAGGAAATGAAAGGTCATGGGTATTAGGGTTTAACCCTAATCCTCCATACTATATAAAGATGTCTTTGGTTGGTGAAATTGGCACTAGTGTGGATACACTAAAGAAGGGCTAGCCAATTTCACTAGAGAGAACCAAGTAATCATATTCTCTAAAGTATTCCAAGGTGTCTTGGTGATTTGTGATTCCACTTGAGGCTTCCACACTATTGGGGCTAAGCTCTTAAAGCTTGAAGACATCAAGCTACATCAAGAGGTATGTATTCTATCTTGTTACATTCATAGTTTTTGTATGCTAGATTAGGATAATACCTTGGATGTTCTTATTTGCATGTATAATAGAGAAAACATAGATCCAAGGTATTTAGGGTTGCATGTACACTTAGGAAGTGTTAGAATGCTCAAAACCCAACAGTGGTATCAGAGCCACGGGTTGTTTTCTGTTATATTGATGCAAATATTTTATTTTCAAAGTTGAAAAAAAAAATTGAAAAGATAAAATAATATGATTATTTTATTAGTTTTAAAAGTTTGATCTAAAGAGTTTTATTTTTTGAAACCTCCATAAGTTATGGATATGAAAAGGTTTTAAAAAAAAAAAAATTGATTCAAAGTTTTTTTGGAGTTACAAAATTTGGTGTTAATGTTTTAAAGGATTCCATAACTTAAGAATAAGTTATGGATCACCAAAAGTTTTTTGTGTTACCTTGTTTTATGAGTGAATTTAGATTAATGAATAAAATTATGTGATAGTTGGTTTTAATCCAAATTAATCTAAGAATTGATTCTAAAATGTGTTTTTGTAACTTGTCCTCAAGTTATATGAAAAGTCACATTTAAGAATCATAAAACTCATAAAAATTGGCAAAGGTTACAAAAATGAAGAGTCTAGTTCTAATTAAATGGTTTTATGACTCCATAACTTGTCCTCAAGTTATGGAGGACCAAGAGTCTCTTCATTTAATAAAATAAAATAATAAAAAAAAGGTGTAACCTTAATTAATTCCATAAGTTATAAAATAAAGAAAAGTTAATTCTTTTATTAGTTTAAAGTCTTCCATAACTTGTCCTCAAGTTATGGAACTTGAAGAGTTTTTGGATTAAAACTACTTTAAACACATAAGTTATGGAATTAATTAGTTTTGAATAGTTTCAAAACTTGCCCTCAAGTTTTGGAATTTGTAAAGTTTTCACTTATGAATACTTTAATTCCAAGTTAGCCCTTAGAATTTTAAAAGTTAAAATTCAACCCTTATACTTTATAATATTATAAGTTAATAATATATATATGTATAAGAGTAAAGTCAGTCTTACCGCTAGTACGCCTCATTCACGAAGCCGGTCTATAAGGTGGGTATAATGTTGTTGCCTATAAAATGGCAACTTAATGGGTGTCCACTCTCACCCACCGCTTGCTTGACTGGTGGAGGGTCGTTAGCCGAACGGGTTTGACAGGACTAGAATTCTCCCTTCATTAAAAGTATTAATGATAATACTAAGTAACTAAACTCTTAATAATACCCAATCTTAGTTACTTAGGAAAAATGTGAATAAGGTGCTAACCCATGAAATTACACTTTACACTTTGTCTAAGTCGTTAGTGGAGCGTGTGTGGTTAATCGGCACACTAACTTGGACTTAACAAGGTAGGTAAAGGGTGACTTAATATTTATCATAGTATCGATGGAGCGTGTGTGGTTAACCGGCACATCGATTGAGGGGTAATTTATTAAGGGTACCAAGTGATTTGCATGGTTACTTCACACCTTGTTTTGTGATCCTCGGCATCCCAGTCACAAAACCTGAAGGGCACACTCGAGATTGAAACATGCCTTTGAAAAGTTCAATGAATCTCAAAGATCTAGGAGTTTCAAAACCAATTAAAACCTAATAATTCATTTCGTTTATCTTGGTGGAAATTGGTGAATCGTCATTCACCTACCTTCAAATATTTTATAGCTTGGATTACGGCATACCTCTTCTAAGTTATAAAATAGTTTGTTGGGTCCTAGCCTTAATATTTCATATTGGGTGTCATATTAAGGACTTTAAATCAACTATCTTGAATATCTCCCAAAAGATGTCTGTAATAGACACCTATGATCTTCCCAAATCTAGTGAAACAAGGTTTCCTAAATGAAGATGATGTCCTTTGGAAATCATACTTCTTTCACCTCCTCCAATTATTCTCCCCAACCCACAAGTTCTTGAAAAGTTAAAGGTCACTCAAGCCCTATTGGCAAGGCAAGGTCTAGGTGTGAACACATCTTGGAGATGTAGTCACATATTGACAAGACGGGAGAGTTGGGTGTCAAAGTCTTGAGAAAGTTGGTGGTTCAATCACTTTCTAAGTCACATAGTGAGTTCCTTTGGGACACCTATGAAACAGACTATGGCAAGACCCTTAATGATCTTATCTATTTGCTAAGATCAACTTCCTAAAACTTTATGGACATTGACAATGATGACATTGGATATCTAGTAAAGCATTCTCTTCCCAATGGAAAGGGATCGGCCATAGTCAACTCGGTTGACCAAATGGTAAAGAGAAAAGCTAAGTCTGTGATAGTCTCGTGTACCATTATCAAAGGGTCCATATGTTTATATTGCCAAGGGAAGGGGCATTGGTTGCGAAGCTGCCAAATTTACCTAAGGATGTTAAAGTCAATAAGTTTGACTCTACTTCAGGTAAAGACCACTATCTAACTCTGTTAAGTTTCTATTCTGAGATTCCTGATACATGATGTGACTGGGTCACATGGTGATGTTTTAAGAATCAAAGAAAAGTGAAGAAACTTAAAGAAAGAATATGCCGAATCTGATGGCGTAGATGGATTTCTATCGCATAGTTTGAAGATCGGATTCTTGAGCAACTTCTTAGGAGTTATGAGATATTGCTTAGGAATAGATAACAACAAGTTTTCATATGGATTGTAAGGATAAGTTTTTCCGTAAAGTTTTAAAATAAAAGAATTTTTTTTTATTTTATTTATTTTAAAATATCCTTACAATGGCTTTTGAGGAAAAATTGTTGCTTATATGATTCCATTAAGAGCAAGAGTGGAAATATGAAATTGATTCTTTCATTTGTGGTAATGTCTAGATTTACCAAATAAGGAAAGATTCTCATCACCCAAGTTTCAATTGGACCGGAACTTGGAATCATGCAAGTTGTATAGCATGATGAATGAGAACTTTCAAGTTTTGGAAAATTAAGACTAATTACTCGGCCACATGGATGTGTGAGTCAAGTAAAGGACTAAGGGATCGAGTACACATTCTTGTGCACTGATTAAGTCCACCACAAAAGATTGATAAGACTATTCGTCATAGTTTACTAAAGCTCAGTAAATATGATTATACTTACAAGCTTAAGTGTAACTCTGAGACATTGGAAAAGGTTCCAATGTATGGCAGGGCGAATAAGAAGAATCAAATTAGGCAGAAGGATAAAAATTTCTCATATCTGAAAAGATGGGAGAGTACTTTAGTATCAGTTTTGTGATCATCTTAATGATTAAGAAACCATATCAAAATTAGTTCTCTAAGGAAATCTTAGTGCATTCTTATGACTAAGAAGAGGAACTTGAATTGTTGAAATGGTTAAATCAAGAAGATGAGTCATACTTCGTTCCAATACAAGTCTTAGAGTCATACTCCAAGATTGTCATTTGAGTGACATGTCTTAAAGAAGGTTTAAAACACTTGTCAAATGTAAGAGTAAAAGTTTTCTACTCTTGTACATTTGAAATTGGTAAGTTGTGATGTTTTGGATAAAACAAAGACCAACTTAGGCCAATTGGGTAAAGTGTTTTTCTTGATTAGAATCCGCACTATCTCTTGGATGTTTGACAAGGGAGTATTATATGTCAAGAGGACAGTGGGAGTCTTAAAGGTCTTGAAAGTCTCAAGAAATAATCAAGAATAAAACCTGAAGTTCTTCACTAGCACACGACTTGAGGTTTATAACCTATCGTGTTGACATATCTGTGCCCATTCCAGTTAAAGTTGGCTTTGCATATGAGTTCTTAGAGTTCTCAGTTTGTTGCATAACAACTTGGAAGCAATGGCAGGCCCTTGAGCTGCCAGGTGGCAAGAAGTTAAGATTGAGTTCAATCCATATGGTTTTGGATTTGTCATTATCTTTGTCTTGTGATTATGGTTTGACAAATTCATATGGGTAGGAACTCATACACCATATAAATCTAAGTGTCATAAGGTTTCTCTCCGATTCATGAAAATGATGGTGAGGAAACGCTTTCACTAAGTAGATTTTACGAAGATATCAATTGTGTTATTTGCATTTTTAAAAGTCGTTAGTGGAGCGCGTGTGGTTAACCGGCACACTAACATGGACTTGTGAGAAATGGAAAATGCCTAAGCAATTGAGACCATGATTACGGTATCCCTTTTCATGGTTCTTGAAATTGCTTAGACACACAGGTGAGCTATCTACGGAAAGGGTGTATGAATCTAAATTTCAGACTGTCCAGCTGATTTATGAGTACATGTCAAAGCTAGTGGGAGCATAAGTGTTATGCTAATAATCATCATGTTAGTGGGAGCATGATAATTATGATAAGTATTGCAAGTTAGCAATGTTAATTATAGAAAACAAAAGTTTCAATTGGGAAAAAGTTGTTTTGCTATAATTAAGGGAGAGGAAATTATGCTTCATCTCAAATCTATAAGCTTAGATCGTGAGGTTTTAATCATTTAGTCAAGGATATATATGAATTTCATGTTGGAATGGCTCAACATAAGGAAATTCTGTATATGGGTCCATTATTTGCGTTCTAAAATTCGATTATGATTATGGCATCCCTTTTCATAATCTGAATTATGAGAACTTGGCAAATTGAAATGGAAATATTATAGCAAAAGACTGGTTTAGTCTTTATGTAAGACATCATGAATCGTGTCCCATATGCTTCGGATATAGGATCGATTACATGTGCTATATTCATCTGTTCTAAAATTTTCCAAATGCCTGGGGCATTAAGAAGGGAAAAGGTTTAGAACTGGATATGACTAAAAGGATTAAACAATTGTCGAGGACAATCTAAGGTTTACCAAAGATTGGTTACTCAAGGACAATTGGAAGTATAGTGATAATTCTGGAAGGACCATATTGACATAATCTGTAAGGAGGCAACTCTTGTTCAGAAGTGATAGTCAAAATGGAATCTGGAAATGTTTCAAAGTTAGAATTTTCAATCTGTGTAAGATTAAGGAAACTTAATGCAAGAAGGATATTTCCAAGGAGTTGATCCCCTTTGGAATACTCTGTAATGATTGTTGCCAAGTCTTTGTGACTTTGTGCATAATCGTTACAAGAGGATCAATGCATATAAGTTTAGAATCTAACAGATTTCTGTAAATGGCATGAATTTGGAATTCTTGCATTTGCAGTAAGGATTTGGGAGTGTGAAAAGAGAATCATTGAAGTTATGTTCAATTGATCTAGTTCACAAAGTAAAGATCATAGACAAACATAGTATGCATACTTGGTGTGTGGCATGACTAGTGTTTAAGAAAACATAGTGTACATGCTTGGAGCATGGGACAACTATTGTTTTAAATTCAAGAATAAAGTTGATAGCTGAAACAGTATACAATGAATAATGTGTAATCATATGGTGATAAATAAAAGGTGTTTTATTTATGTTCAAAGGGTTGATACCATATTGGATTCAATTATTATTGTGTTTTATTTTGCATGTTTTGACTTCCCGAATAAACTGGGTTATTATTCCTGAATGACTAAGCTATTCAAACATCCACAGTCGGTCATATGTTGGAAGTAGATATGAATTAAGACTGTCATGGGTTGGCTTGTAGAGGTCTAAGGTGTTGGACAAAGGGCTACAACACTCATGAGTGCTCATAAGTTCTGAGTATTGGATTCAACCCGCGCTCATTGGAATCACTTCATGGATTTTATCACGAGTGATCATGAGACGATAATATCTTATATTCTTCAAACCTAGAGATATGAGTTGTTACTATGAGTTGGTTGTACATTGATTGCACGAAAACGCATTTGGTAACTCGGTGCTATAAAACGTGCCTTTGTGTATGATTCAACAAGTAGTAGAACAAGCCATATGAGTCGAAGTTTATCCATTCCTTTTACCTTCGGGATAAAAGCGATATCTGTGGGCCCCTCGATGATTTGATGATGACAAATGGAAGTGCTCGGCCGGGCCAGGACTGATTTGATTTGTTCAATTAGTCAGTCGTCATAAATCGAAAATTGGGAAACAACAAATGGACAGAGAGAATGATTATAATCCATGTCTCAGTCCATACGATATCTAGAATGGAGGAATATATGATCCCTTATCTAATGGACAAGTTCGTTGACAAGATCAGAGTTCGACAACAGCTTTAAGAGCTACGATTGCCAGTTAGGTTTGAAGTCATACGCAATAATAGTTTTAGACTTATCCAAGTGGGAGACTGTTGGATTAATGTCTAAGTCCATAACTATATTTGGTATGTACTTGACCCGACCCGGCATGGTCCATTTGGGTTGCACTTCACCGACACAATTTATATGGATAATCTTTTGAGAATAGTATGTTTATGATTAATATTAATATGTTATAAGTTCTAATATATTAATATGGAATCATATTATTTAATTAGTATTGATCAAGAATTAATTTATAATTTATTAAGTGATCAAAAGGAACTAATTAAATATGGACTCTTATATATATGGAATGGGCCAAGTTCATTTAGGTTGGGCTAAGCTTTCATGGATAGTCCATGGAGTGTTTAACCCATGGATCCTAGGAAATGAAAGGTCATGGGTATTAGGGTTTAACCCTAATCCTCCATACTATATAAAGATGTCTTTGGTTGGTGAAATTGGCACTAGTGTGGATACACTAAAGAAGGGCTAGCCAATTTCACTAGAGAGAACCAAGTAATCATATTCTCTAAAGTATTCCAAGGTGTCTTGGTGATTTGTGATTCCACTTGAGGCTTCCACACTATTGGGGCTAAGCTCTTAAAGCTTGAAGACATCAAGCTACATCAAGAGGTATGTATTCTATCTTGTTACATTCATAGTTTTTGTATGCTAGATTAGGATAATACCTTGGATGTTCTTATTTGCATGTATAATAGAGAAAACATAGATCCAAGGTATTTAGGGTTGCATGTACACTTAGGAAGTGTTAGAATGCTCAAAACCCAACATTACACACTACCCACTATTTGGAAGTCTCTACCCACTATTTGGGATGCATCTTCAGGACACAGCCTTCTCCGTCTTCTAGTTGGTAACCAGAATCTTCTATAGGGAGAGTGGACATTGTGTGTATAGATCTATACGGGATTGACAACCCCGCACCCAGACTGCTAGCTACAGTCCCGACCTACCAAGCCAACGGGTGACAAATGTCATATCTTAGACGCTCGTAGGGCGTCTAGTACTCTAGTCAGTATGGTTGCGAGTATCCCGGGTTACCTTATAATTCTTTGGCCTTAAGGTAACGGTATCACACCGACAATTTACACTGTATGCTGGTAACACTTTTTCAGAGTCACACTGTTTTGACCTTACAAGACGTATCTTTCATTTGATACTGTCTGGGGTCTGTTTTCTCTGTTTTGACCTTACAAGACGTATCTTTCATTTGATACTGTCTAGGGTCTGTTTTTCACTGTTTTAGACCTTACCAGCTGTACCTTTCATTTGGTACCTTCTGGGGTCTGAGTCTCTATTGTTAGATTGAACCAGGCGTGTCGTTTGTTCGATACTCTCCTGGAGTCTATGATTCCTTTGCCTTAGTCAGCAGTCCTCACTGATGAGGCATATGTATTTCCCTGACGACTCGTGCTTTCTTTAATAATCAAATTCAGTATTTTGATAATGATAGCAATTAAGGGAAAACTACTTTTTACCACATAACACTGACCAGTCTTGGTAGAAGGCTGCTTTATTAAAGATAATATAGGATTTTCTGGAAAGAACTCTAATACACAGCAACCACTTAAACTACTACTTTATAAAGTTATTTGGATAAATGTCACTAAATACTTATGAACTCACCAGCATTTGTAAAAATGCTGATACTCACTTTTCAAATAACTTGTATTCTCAGGTTAGCATTAGACAGGTACACCCCCGGAGCTGTTGATGAAGATGGCTTAGTACCTTGCTGTACTTACTTATATTCACTTGTATTCTTTGATGTATTGTAATGTAACCATGTAAAATTATTACTATTAATGCAATGTCTTGTTGTACTTTTATTACTATAATGCATGTGTTGTGATACTTGACATGACGTCATCCACCCAGAACGTTTCCGCCGTTCCGGTTTTGGGGTGTGACAACATTTGTTTAAGTTTAAGCAAGTATTAAAGTATACTGTCATTTAGGGGCGAAGCCCCTGAACGAACGGGTTTGACTTTGAATTAATCTTTATACAAAACCCGGATTTATGACAGTTTTTATTGTTAAAAAAACTGTTATATGACAGTTTTGACAGTTTTTCAGATAAGGAAGGTTTATAACCAATTTTAGTCACTTTTTTGGTACTCACGAAATTACACCATCTCACTCTCTCTTTCTTTTCTCTTTGATTTTATCTGAGTCTTATCCAATTGAGGATTTGGGAGTACCACCCATATACTTCGATTTGAAAGTGATTATCACGATTCTCAGATTTCCAAGTGCCACTAAACCATATTTCTGACATGTCATGCATTACGACAACTACCCCAAGCCTAATGAAGATAACCCAAACTTCCAAGCATACCAAGAAAGCCATGAACGTTAGCATGATGAGCATATAATGATTGAACGTTAGTAAAAGTGGGTTTACACAAATACCTTAGACCGCAAATAGTGACAACGCATATGCAAAACTCATCTAAACTGTCCCTAGCTACACGCTCGGGCATTTGAAAATATTCTTCCCATGAATCAGAAACAAAACCGTAAGCTAATTGACGAACCGCAACTGCACATTTTTGTATTTCTAAAAACCCATCCGCACCTCTTGCATCTCGGCATTGTCTAATATATTCAGAAATGTTAGTAACGTCACCACCTATATGAAGAAATAAATGTTTTGCCATTCAGAATCGACGACGAAACCGGTGTTCCCTGTAAACAAAATTTTCATCGAAATAGTGTGCTATTAGACGGGTGTGTGCATCCCAATGATCTCTGAGAAGCATCTTCCGCGTCCTAGGTTTGATTTATTATTATTATTATTATTATTATTATTATTATTATCCATTATTATTATTATTATTATTATTATTATTATTATTCTTGTACCGTATCCATAATCACTTCCCATGATTTCATAACAGCCTAACCAACGCTCATCAACAATTTACAATTTTCTAATGGATTTGCCATTTTTATGAGATGTTTTTTTAGAACTAATAAAGTGGGTTTGAGTGTATTTGTTTTGGTTTATGGTTTTATATATATATATATATATATATATATATATATATATATATATATATATATATATATATATATATATATATATATATATATATATATATATATATATATATATATATATATATATATATATATATATATATATATATAGATTGTGGCATCCTCAATTTCACGGCCAGAAAAAACCGATTTAATTTATGATTTTAAAATAAAATCAGAGTAATCCTTTGATTAAAAGAGTTGTGGAATTTTTTCCCAAAACAAAATATGGTAAAAATTTATCAAAGCATTTCTAAAGGAAATGTATTTTCAATATATAACAAAATCTCAGGATGTCATGTTTCGATAGAGACCAAAAGCATAAACAGTATAATATAGACCTTACAACAGTAATTTACAACTACTGGTCTATAATCCAAAATATCTTGACAAGTCATCCAACTTATGCTCTTGTGTCACTACCTGTAATACAAAGAAAACTGAGTGGTTCAGGCTTGGGAGCCTGGTGAGCATATAGGGTTTTCAACCCACAATAAATAAATTTATTAATTTCATCAAACAACAATAACCAGATTGTGACAACCCGAAATTTTCATTCGTACAAACCCTACAGTCAAGCACTTCAAATAAAAGTCAAATACATTTCTGCTAATTTTTAGCCGGTTTAAAGTCCGTTTGAGTGTTTTTAATATTTATTCGTCTAACGAACAAATAAAAGGAAGTATCTACTAGGATTAATATATAACAAATAAACACTTCCCACCATAACAAGGTGTTTACGGCCAAACTTGGGGAGTTTGGGCCGTAAACTCCTCTTGACCGTGAACTCATGCTTAAGGCATGAGTTTACTCCCCAGACTCTTCACTTTTCACTTCCAAGTTCAAGAACTCCCAAGTTTTCTCTCAAGTATCATAACCCCTCTCGTCCAAATCTTCCAAAATGTAAGTGTTTTCCTTGTTTGATTTGTTGTTATAACCTTTCATCTAGTTGGTATACTCCATTTCATCCATGAATTCTTCATTTTTACTTAGATCTTCAAGTGTTCTTCAAAACACCAAGAACACACACTAGTGTTGATGGACCTTAAGCACCCAACCAAGCTTCTAGATTGTAAGTAAACTTATCCTAGCTTATTATACACTTGAAATGAACTTGTTTGCACCTAGAAAACACAATGAATCACAAGATCAAAGGTGTTTACGGCCAAGGAATGTTCTTGGGTCGTAAACCCTAAAAGATGGGACAAAGTGAACCCTAGTCCTTTCCTTAGCCTTGGATACTAGTCTAGATCACTTCTTTGAAGTGTTTAGGACCTTAAACATCAAAAAAAAACCATGAACCCATAGAGTTTACGACGTAAACCCATGAGGAATGGTCCATTGGCTGTAAACTCTATAAAGTGGTGCCATTGTGCCCCTAATGCTTCCTAAGGCTTAGACTTGAAGTAAGGATACATATTTATGACTTATAAGACCTCAAAACACCAAATGGTACTAAGTAACATGAGTTTACGACTGTAAAATCATGTGGGAAGTGACCTTAGGCCGTAAACTCCTCAAGGAGTGGTCCTTGGGCCATAAACTCAAATGCAATGCCATACAACCTTTAGATGCAACCCTTTGGTATCTATAACACTTGAATCAAAGTGTTTTCATGTCCAAGGGTGTCTTAACTTAGTTAATTAGTTGTTAAATGACTAATTGGATACATATATGTGTTATTATATGTTATTTAGGATCATTGTGTGTGTTCAAGTCTTCACTTGACACCTAGCACCTTGTCTGACACTTCCATCCAATCCACTCACTACATGTGAGTTCATACCCCTTAATTAACATTTTAAATGTTTTTAAATGCTTTTTATGGGGGGATACAAGTTGAATCATACTAGTTATTATATCAATCACATGTGAATAATAATTAGCATACAAATGGATTTACTACACTTTTAGCTGTTTTACTCAGTATACTACTTCAAAATGATTTCTCAAAACGTTTTTACATACTAAACTCTTTATCAAACTGTCTTACATACCATACCTTTCCTTTCAAACTCTGTTATAACTACGTTTCAAACAAAGGTTTTCATGTACTTCAAGCTGTGTTTCAAACAAAGGATTCTTATACTTTAAACTGTTCTTATCAAACAAACTGCTTTTAAATCATTTTATAAACTGACATCAAGTCATCAATTTTTATTTATTAAACTTTTCAAAGGTTTTACAAAACTTATTTTAAACTCTTATATTGTCAAATGCATGCCTATATATTATTTATACATACATAGACATAAAAGTTATATCAGTCAATTCAGTACCTTTGTGTAGAAAAGGCATACTTTCGGTTATACACGTACATTACTAGTAACTATAATAGGTATATTTAGGAGATACTACTTACTATTCCTAGTACAAGGAATCACACAAAAGTCAGTTCATTCATGAGCCTATACAAATATATTATATACTATAGGAAGAGATACTATTACATACTATATGAAGAGATACTATTACATACTATACGGGACTGACCATTCTACACCCGACTGTTAGCTACAGTGGGAAACTGCACGTCGACGGATGTCTTCGGTTGTACTATTCGGCGTGTTACCACGCCGTGTTTATCCTAAGACAAAAGGACACGATTTCAATAATTATATTATTTTCCTTATTACCTTTATTTTGTGACACATTTACATAATCGATGAGGTAGACTAGATTTTAATAATAATAGTTGTACAAGGGAAAAACCTTCATTTTTGCAGAGGTTCAAACCTTCAAAACAGTTGGGTCTTGGTAGAAGACTACTTTTTATACTAGTAGGAAATATGGGATTTTATAGGATTTTTATACTTATACAAACTTTTTCTCAAACAATTACAAGTCTTTAATTATAGTTTTTACAAATCAATGACACTAAAATACTTATGAATTCACCAGCTTTATGCCGATCTATGCTTTCAAAATAACTTGTATTCTCAGGTCACCAGTAGACAGGTACGATGACCAGGTTTTGAGAAGACGGAGCAGTCAAGACTCGTCTTTTATTTTGATTACTTATTTTCATGTCTTTTTCTATGAAAGAACACACATGTATTAAAATATTACTATTAATGCAATGGATGATGTTGTTGTTTGTTTACTACTTTACACTGTTGTGATACTTTACATGACGTCCTCCGCCCCAGAACGTTTTCGTCATTCTTGGTTTTAGGGCGTGACATAAATTTCCCATTCTCGTTATCCTCACTTTACATCCCTAAAACAACTATCACAAGGGATCTAGCCTAAGGATTTTCATCCGGGCGACAACACTGCTTTGGGGGTTTCCCAACAATTTATGTCAAATAAGGCAACCATGGAGGGATAGAGTACAACAAACGAACACCCAAGTTCAATAACACCTACAGGTTGCGAGCCTGCCAGCGTTCCACTTGACTGTCTAGAAAAGTTTGCGGTCGTCATCCATACTCCGCTAGATGACTGGAACAACAACAACATCGAGGTCTCTCATCATTTTATTTCATCACACATCAACTATCTCCATGTTTAACCCAACATATTTGTAGATAAAAATACATATACGGTTTAAAACCCGTATAAAACATTAATTCAACAACGATCTCAAATAAACAAATAATATATAAAAACATAGCACGTATTTTATAGAAAATACTTCATATCTATGTGTTAGAAGAAAGTGACTATACACTCACTTGATAAGACGATGATCATACAACACTACGACTCTTAAAGTAATATTCTTCGATGAAACCGGGATATCTTCTAAAAAACCGGGCTTCACGCGGGCAGAGTTTCGGCTTGACAACTCTTTTTCTTGGGATCTTCGGGGCTTCGGGACTTGCTTTTTGGTGTCGATATATAACCGGGGCTTCGGGGCAGTATAGAGGGGCTTAAAGATGAGAAAAGTAGGAGAGAGGTTTAGAAATTGGCAACCAAATCTGGAGGTCTTGCTTTCTATTTATAGGAGGCTAATGTCTCGAATTATGCTGAGCATAACATCCTTGTACGCGGGGTGTACTGCCTCATCGACATGTACGCTGGGTGTACACTTGGTACGTTGGGCGTACTGCCTTATCGACATGTACGCTAGGCGTAATCTTCCGGTACGATGGGCGTACGAAGTGGATCAGATCGGATATGTCAAGGCTACGAACTCGTAGCACTCATGTGATGGAGTAGGCTTCGTGGCCCAACTCAAACCATGAACACGAGTACGTTGGGCGTACCCCTATACCCTGGGCGTACTCCTATTTATTAAACTTCAAAAATCCGTAACTACCGCTTACGAGCTTCGTTTTCGACGTTCTTTATATACACGCGTAGGTGAGATTATACTCTAAAACTTTCGTTTAGACTCACTCGGCTAATTTTGACTTCATTATTATTATTATTATTAGATTTTTAACAGGCCGGAACAGGAAATGTCCGTTTAAAATTCATAACTTCTTCATCCAACGTCCGTTTTCGTCTGTCTTTTTACCGTTGCACTACTATTAACTAGATCTTTGATTCTCGTTTAGATTGTTTCGGCTAAAAATCATTCGATCTCATATTCGAATTTTGGGTTGTACACTGCTAAGCTGAAACTTAGAAAAACCATAACTTCCTCATAAGAAGTCAGATTTGGACGTTCTTTTTATGAACGCTCTCGGTTTAACGTATTCTACGACTTTCGTTTAGATCGCTAAGGCTAAAAATCACTCTATCATAAATTCATGATTTACATCGCGCAATGTCGTGCCAGTTTTGTTGCGAAACTTCGACATGTCATAACTTCTTCGTTATAACTCGGATTTCGGCATTCTTTATATATCCGAAATCCTTTTCATGACCACCACGTCTTTATGCATATATATTGGGTTTATCTAACATTTTATTTTGATGCTTATTTTTATCCTTAATTCATTTAAATCACAACAATTAAGCATAAAACACATAATACTCAAATGATACATTTTTATTATTTCAAAACGGGTTACAAAGGTTAACCTAGACTATTACATCGTCATTAATGCCTAGCCTAGAAACACAGGTGTTACAATTCTCTCCCCCTTAGTATGATTCCGTCCCCAGAATCACACATCAGCAAAGAAATACAAATAACGACTCAAGTCACACCCCCAAACCAGAACGGAGGAATCGTTCGAGGGTGGATGACTTCACATACAGTATCATAACAATGCAAATTAGTAAATAAGCAACAACATCGGCCATTGCATTAATAGTAATAGTTTAATACATGTGTGTTCTTTCATAGAAATAAGACATTACAACAAGTAATCAAAATAAAAGACGAGTCTTGACTGCTCCGTCTTCGCAAAACCTGGTCATCGTACCTGTCTACTGATGACCTGAGAAGACAAGTTATTTTGAAAGCGAGTATCAGCAATAAAGCCGGTGAATTCATTAGTATTAATGTGTCTTTGATTCGTAAAAACTGTAAAGTAAAGACTTGTAAACATTTGGAAAAAGTTGGAAAATGTTTGTAAGCAATTGTAAACGTTTGAAAACCCTAGGAAATCCTATATTTCCTACTAGTATAAAAGTAGTCTTCTACCAAGACTCGACTGTTTTGAAAGTAGTCTTCTACCAAGACCCGACTGTGTTGTAAGAAAGCATCATTGTAAATGTGACGGTTTTCCCTGTTTAACTATTATTATAAAAATTATAGTCTACCTCGTCGATTATGTGTATGAGTCACAATATAAAGGTAATAAGGAAAAATAGTTTATCTATATCAAATATATCCTACCTCGTCGTTCATGTGAATGTGTCACAAAGTAAAGGAAGGAGAATAATATAATAACTAAAGATGTATCCTTTTGCATTAGGATATTCATGGCGTGGAAACTCGCCGAACAGTACAACCGTGGACACCCGTCGACGCTCCTTTTCCCTACTGTAGCTAACAGCTTTGGGTGTGGAATGGTAAGTCCCGAAACATTTGTAACAGATCCTATGTAATAGTATCTATTAAACGTATTAATGTAGACGTGTTCATGTAAGCGTATCTCTGTAACGTATCAATGTAAATGTACTCATGTAAACGTATCTATGTGAATGTACTCATGTAAGCGTATATATGTAAACGTATTCATGTAACATATATATGTAAACGTATTCATGTAAGCGTATATATGTAAACGTATTCATGTAAGCGTATATATGTAAACGTATTCATGTAACATATAATGTATTAGTATAGACTCATGAATGAACTGACTCATGTGTGATTCCTTGTACTTGGAATTGTAAGTAGTATCTCCTAACTATACCTATTATAGTTACTAGTAATGTACGAGTATAACCGGAAGTATACCTTTGCTACCCAAAGGTGCTGAACTAACTAATGGAACCTTTATACCTATATATGTATACATGATATATAAATAATATTTAGACGACATTCGGACGAGCAACCGATGCCCTAAGGCCACATCCCAACGAGGAAAAGGAAATAAAGCGACCTAACCATCCTAAGTCCTTTAAACATTATTTATATAACTATACATATGTAGGCATGCATTTGACAATATAAAAGCGTAAAAGAAGTTCTGTAAAAACTTTGAAAAGTTTAATACTAAGAAACGATGACCTGATGTCAGTTTATAAAATGATTGAAAGTATTTTGTTTGATAAGACAGTTTAAGTATAAGGAAAACCTTTGTTTGAAAACACCTTTGTAACAGAGTTTGAAAGGAAACTTGCAGTGTGTAAGACAGTTTGATAAAGAGTTTTAAACATGTAAAAACATTTAAGAAAGTCATTTGAAGAAATCTGTTTGGTAAAATAGTTAACGTATAGTAGATCCATTTGCATGCTAGTTATTAATCACATGTGATTGATATAATAACTAAACATGATTCAACTTGTATTACCCCCATAAAGCATTTATAAACATTTAAAAACATTTAACAGGTTAATTAAGGGGTATGAACTCACTTGATTGATTGTGAGAAAGCGAGATGATAATCGAGCAGAACTTCGATTTGGAAGAGTTGATTTTTTCGGGTATCTCGGGAATCTCGGGGATCTCAGGAATGCAAAGTCTTCCTTCAGAATTTGAATGTGAAAACCGGGGCTTCGGGAGCTTAAACGCAGAGCTTCGGCGCGAGAAAGAAGAGAACTGAGCAATGAAACCCGGAACCCTTGAGTTCTATTTATAGCCTTCAGTTTTGGGTGCCACGTCCTGGAAAGGGATGGCCACGTCGTGGGGAGCAATCCTATCCTCTTCCATTGACAAGACGCCATCAGTCATGTTGCCACGTCGCTGCCAACTGTGCCACATGGTGGCAAGCCTGACAGCCTCGGATTTCGGGTCTCGAACTTGTAAAATCCGTAACTTTCTCGTACGAGCTTCGTTTTCGACATTCTTTATGTGCACGCGTAGGTGAGAATATACTATACAACTCTCGTTTAGACTTCGTTAGCTAATTATGATTTTATTTTTAATTATTTATTTTTAACAGGTCAGACTTGGAAAAGTCCGTTTAAATTCCATAACTCCTTCATCTGACGTCCGTTTTCGTCAGACTTTTCACCGTTGCACTACCATTGTTGATACCTTCGATTCTTATTTAGGTTGTTTCGGACAACAGTCTCTCGATCTCTATTTCGAGTTTTTAGCTGTCTACTGCTATATCCGGATCTTGGAAAAATCATAACTTCCTCATACGAAGTCAGATTTGGATGTTCTTTTTACGTATGTTTACGGTTTAATGTTATCTACAACTTTCATTTAGATACTTAAAGCTAAAAACTATTGTATTGAAACTTCGCGCTTTTACGTCTATCCGTATTGCCGGTTTTGTCGGGAATCTTAGAATGGTTATAACTTCTTCGTTATAACTCGGATTTTAGTTCTTTATATGTATAAAAACCTTGTTACGATTCCTACCACTTTATATAACCCAAATAAGTTTTTAGGAATGTTATATTTTGACCTAAGTTTGACTGGTGTTACATTACATTGTCTCGAAATATCGGGTTGTCACAACTCATCATATCACTCTCTTTTTCCCAGGTAAGATTTGGCCCATTCATATGTTTCTAACGGACAAGCACTAATTCGACCATCTTGTGTCGCAACTTCTTAGTCTTACGGTCAATGATTGCCTATGGTTCTTCAGTTAACCTCTTGTTTTCATCAATCATTAACTTAGAAATTGGAATTATGTCGGGAATTTCTCCCGTGAACCTCCTCAAATAACACACATGGAATGTGTTATGAATCCCTCCAGTTCTTCTGGTAGTTCTAGCTGGTAAGCTGGGTTCCCAATCCTCTTAAGAACTTTAATCGGTCCAATAAACCTTGGACTTAACTTTCCCCTTTTACCAAACCTTATAAGTCCCTTCCACGGTGAGACTTTAAGCAAACCGAATCTCCAACTTCAAAATTTATCGGTCGTCATTTCTTGTCAGCATAGCTCTTCCGACAATCCTGAGCTGCTAACATTCTCTCCCTTATCACCTTCAACTTCTCAGCAGTCTGATGGACTATCTCGGGTCCCTTAACTACGTTTCCCATGCCTCGAGCCAACAAGACGGCGTACGACACTTCTGTCCGTACAAAGTTTGATAAGGTGTCATCTTTATGCGCGAGTGGAAAGTATTATTGTAGGAAAATTCTACCAAAGGTAAATGTTCATCCCAGTTACCTAGGAATTCCAGGGTACAAGCTCTCAGCATATCTTCAAGTGTTTGTATCGTTCATTCGCTCTGACCATCAGTCCGTGGATGGTAAGTTGTACTCAAACACAACTTTGCAATTTGGGCCCAAAACCGTGAGGCCCATTGTTTAGGCCCAATTTGCTAAAAATTTACATTTTTGACCCTTTGAAAACATGATTGTCAATAAAATCTATTATTATATATGTAGGACCTGTTTAGTCCTTTTAGAACCGTAATATCACTTTTTGCCCTTAACTTTTGTTTTCTTGACAAATTAGATCCTTAACAAGATTTTATTTAAAATTTTCATATCTTAAGCATGTAAACACTTTTATCTTTGAAGTATGTTGTTTAATATGTTTTAGTTTGTAAATCTCACACATTTATGTTATGGATCTCGAAATATAACAAGTATTATCACATTTTTCACAATATTAACCAAAGAAATCACATAAAACATACATAAACACATAGATCAACACATAACACTTGTATTCTCCCTCAAAAACAAGTGAAAACCGAAAACAAGGGGGTATGAACTCACCTTTCTTAGTTGTTCTCGGTTTTGAAAGAGAAATGGAAGAAGATGATGTGATTCTCGTCCCTAGCAAACTTCTTGAGAGGTCTTTAGGCTTAGATAGGTTATAAGAAGCAAGATCACGAATTTGCATGAGTTAAGAGGAGATTTTTTAAGAAATCAAGAAACTAAACCATGGTTCTAAGCACAAACTTACCAAGGATGAAATTTTTTGGTGAAGGATCCTCTTGAAAGCACCCACAAAATCTCGAAAATCTTGATGGAAGAAGGAGTGTTCTTGAGAGGTTTAAAGAAATTTTGAAGATGTGAGTGTGTGTGGGCTTGTTCTCGGCCGAGAATAAGAGAAAAGAGAGAGAGACCTTGAAGTGATGGTTGCATGGAGAACCACCATGCAAAGATGATGTGTGATGTGCACAATTTAACTTCATTTCTATTTTTTTGTTATATATATATATATATATATATATATATATATATATATATATATATATATATATATATATATATCGGCCGAGAATTGGGCTAGGAGAAAGGAGTTGAATAGTTTGGGCCATTAATTGTCTTAGTTCGAAATCATAAGGCCCAAATTATTATTTTTCGGCCCATTGGGCTGCCTTGGATGGTTCACGACCCAAATTGCATAAATGAATGGGTTTTATGGCCCATTAAAGCTAATTAGGTTAGTTATGGCCCAATAAGGCTCATTAGAGTAGTTTATTCCATTTTAGGCCCAATATGGCCCAAAATGTTAAATCTCATGAAGGTTGGTCCAATTAGAGCCCAATTAAGGGTTCTAAGCCCAAATTAGTCAATTTAGAAACTTATTGGTCCGTTAGGCCCAATAAGGAAATCCTAGCCCATAATGGTTTAAATCGGGATTTTTAGGGTTTCCAATCTTTTGTTGACCATTTGAAGTATTTGTATTGAGTTTTTGATGGAATTTTGTTGTCATTGAATAAACATCATGCATGCTTTCATGTTTTGGTTACCATTTTGTCCTTGTTAATGCTTACAAAAGCATAGAATTTCCTGGTTGTGACACTTGCCAGCCCAAATAGCTGCCTCCAGAGTAAGTGCCTGACGTATTGGCACCGCGTACTCCCATAGGAGTCCCTTTGTGTACCTATCAACTTTTGTCTGCTCGTCTGGGATGATGCGCAAAGCAAAATACATTTTGTCTGTGAAGGCATTAGTGTATTCATCAATTGACATGTTGTCTTTCTTCAATGTCAGAAATTTGTTCTCCAACTCTAGCAAATTTTGGGCCGAGCAGAACTTGTGCTTGAATTGCACCAAGAACTCTACCCAAGTCAGTTTCAGTGGCTCATTAGGGCTTAGGGACTTCCCCAGAGTGTTCCACCAATGAACAGCGCCACCTCTGAACTGACGTACTACATATGTGGTTTGTAGTTTTCCCTTGCAACCACATGTCATGAAGGCCAACTCCATCTCCGAGATCCAATCCATTACTTCGATCGGATCTTCCTTTCTAGTGAATGTCGATGGTTTGAAAGTCAAAAAATCTTTGTACTTGCATCCAAGTCCATCATTTCCTCCATCTTGGTTGTTTCGTCTATCTATTGGTGGGTTGGCTTGGCCAACAATCCCACTGAAGTTTCCTCCTTCCGACTGCCCTTCATTCAGTTCGTGTTGTTCAATTGGTATTGTAAATTCTTCATGATTTTGCTGAAGCAGATGTCTAGTTTCCTCTATTTAACGATTCAACATCATTTGAATCATCGCTTGTACCCTAGCCAATGTCATTAGCTCAGGTGCTGCTGCTACAATAGGTACTTGTTCAATTACAGGTGGTTGATTTTTGTTTTCGTTTGCGTTTCCATCTCTGCTTCTAGTTCTTTCCATTTTTGATCTATACACCGAATAAGGTGAATTTAGATCCTCATTCATGATAAATATTTAAATCATCCATATCACTCCGAAACGTTTACATGCTAGTTCTAATACCGTAATCATACGCTTAGAATCCTAAACACATAAGGTCTCCAGATCTGGTTGGCAACAAACTGTAGATCCGAACAAATAATATCATATATGGCAAACATATAACAGTTAGCACATAAAATCATTTTAGGCATCTTTCCTAAATTAAACTAGTGCTCGTGTCTAAAATATAACGGACACTCATCTCATAATCTTCACTTAGCATTCTAAGTTTAAGTCTAGAAATCCTACAAATTCCTAGTTCGCTTAAACTAATGCTCTGATACCAACTATGAAATCCCCAATTTCACGGCCAGAAAAGACCGATTTAATTTATACTTTTAAAATAAAATCAGAGTAATCTTTTGATTAAAAGAGTTGCAGAATTTGTTCCCAAAACAAAATATGATAAAATTTTATCAAACCATTTATTAAAGAAATGTATTTTGATTATATAACAAAATCTCGGGTTGTCATGTTCTGATACAGACCAAAAGCATACACAATACAATATAGACCTTACAACAGTAATTTATAACTACCGGTCTATAATACAAAAATCTTGACAAGCCATCCAACTTATTCTCTTATGTCACTACATGTAATACAAAGAAAACTGAGTGGGTTAGGCTTGGGATCCTGGTGAGCATATAGGGTTTTCAACCCATAATAAATAAATTTATTAATTTTATCAAACAACAATAACCCGATTACCCATTCTCGTTATCCTCACTTTACATCCCTAAAACAACTATCACAAGGGACCTAGCCTAAGGATTTTAATTGGGGCGACAACACATCTTTGGGGGTTTCCCAACAATTTATGTCAAATAAGGCAACCATGTGGGGGATAGAGTACAACAAATGAACACCCAAGTTCAATAACACCTACAGGTTGCGAGCCTGCCAGCATTCCACGTGACTGTCTAGAAAAGTCCTTGATCGTCATCCATACTCCGCTAGATGACTGTAACAACAACAAAATAGAGGCCTCTTATCATTTTATTTCATCACACATCAACTATCACCATGTTTAACCCAACATATTTGTAGATAAAAATACATATACTGTTTAAAACCCGTATAAAATATTCATTCAATAACCATCTCAAATAAACAAATAATATATAAGCACATAACACGTTTTTTATAGAAAATAATTCGTATCTATGTGTTAGAAGAAAGTGACTATACACTCACTTTATAAGATGATGATCAGACAACACTATGGCTCTTAAAGTAATATTCTTCAATGAAACCGGGATATCTTCTCAAAAATTGGGCTTCACGCGAGCAGAGTTTCGGCTGGAAAACTTTTTTTCTTGGGATCTTCGGGGCTTCGGGAGTTGCTTTCGAGTGTCGATATGTAATCGGGGCTTCGGGGTAGTATAGAGGGCCTTAAAGATGAAAAAAGTAGGAGAGAGGTTTAGAAATTAGCAACCAAATCCGGAGGTCTGGCTTTCTATTTATAGGAGGCTGATGCCTCGAATTACGTTGGGCGTAACATCCTTTTACGTGGGGCATACTGCCTCGTCGACATGTACGCTGGGCGTACTTCCTTGTCGACATGTACGCAGAGCGTCTGAAGTGGATCAGATCGGATGCGTCAAGGCTACGAACTCGTAGCACTCATGCGATGGAATAGGCTTTGTGGCCCAACTCAGACCATGAACAGGAGTACGTTGAGCGTACTCCCATTTATTAAACATCAAAAATTCATAAGTACCGCATACGAGCTCCGTTTAACGACGTTCTTTATATCCACGCATAGGTGATGTTATAATCTACAACTTTTGTTTAGACTCACTCGACTAATTTTGACTTCATTTTTGTTATTATATTTTTAACAGGCCGGAACAGAAAATATCCGTTAAAAATTCATAACTTCTTCATCTGACGTCCGTTTTCGTTTGTCCTTTTACTGTTGCACTACTATTAGCGAGATATTCGATTCTCGTTTAGATTGTTTCGGCTAAAAATCACTTGATCTCATATTCGTACTTTGGGCTGCATAGTGCTAAGCTGAAACTTAGAAAAATCATAACTTCCTCATACGAAGTCAGATTTGGACGTTCTTTTTTATGCACACTCTCGGTTTAACGTATTCTACGACTTTCATTTAGACCGCTAAGGCTAAAAATCGCTCTATCGTAAATTCATGATTTACGTCGCGCAATGTCGTGCCGGTTCTGTCGCGAAACTTTGACAAGTCATAACTTCTTCGTTATAACTCGGATTTCGGCATTCTTTATATATCCGAAATCCTTGTCACGACCACTACTTCTTTATGCATAGATATTGGGTTTATCTAACATTTTATTTTGACGCTTATTTTTATCATTAATTCATTTAAATCACAACAATTAAGCATAAAACACATAATACTCAAATAATATATTTTTTTTTTATTTCAAAACGGGTTAGAAAGGTTAACCTAGACTATTACATCATCATTAATGCCTAGCCTAGAAACGCAGGCGTTACATACATACATACATACATACACACATACATACATATATATATATATATATATATATATATATATATATATATGTATATATATATATATATATATATATATATATATATATGTATATATATATATATATATATATATATATACACACACACACAAGTAGGTTCATGCGAAAACATAAATATTTTACGAAAACACGAAAAAATATTTTATGTTATAAAAATCACACATGAGTATTATAAAAATTAAGTTTATTAGCAAAAAAGTAAAGATAATAAGTTTACATCTGATTGTGTTATGATAATATACATTTAAAGGCAGTTTTAACAACTATTTTTTTCACGTCCTTAACCATTTTTAAATTCATGTTTTCATAATAAAAATGTCAAAAATCATGTTTGCTAATATGAAACAATTTCTCATGTATCATCGATTATGACCATATAGTTCAAAGTTTGGATGGATTATTGTCCAAAATATAAGGTTGGTGTGGCATAATCTCATAGTTTTTTCTTGTTTTAGCGTTTTCGCAAATTATTTGCATTTTCGCATGAGACTTTATTATCAACGTGGAATCTCATTCTACATGTTTTACTTAAAAGTTAAATGACATATTTACCCTTTAAGCTATCTATGACAACAATAGTCATGGCTTTTTTCCTTTTATTTACCACTCTCCATAAACCATATCGCTAGACTGCACGAATTCTGGTCACACCTCCATATCGTTACCCTCTTCATCTCCATTTTTCTGCACATGTGCTACTTCCATCTTCTTTTTCCTTACTTCTGCTATTTTATCCGTATTCTCCTGCATAACTTTTTCTTATCGTTGATTTCACCGTTTTTTTTGTGTTATATTGCATCTAGATCAATGATTTTGCACCAAGCTTTTTGATTTAGTTTTCTATGGATTGAGTATCAAGCGATTGGAATGAAATCGTTTCCATTTCATCCCCAAAACCTAATTCTGTATATTCTCTATCTCTCTCAATCTCAGCCTACTGCCAAAATTTCCCACCTCTACTAACACTTTGAAGTTATTTGAAGAATCAATGGAAAAGACTTATGGTTCATGGATTATTAACATTCCTCTATTTTCCTGTTTCCCTACACCCTCTTCGACATCAGAGTCACCCATATGCTTTTCTTGGTTTTTGATAGTCGTTGATATCGTTCTCAAAGCTAAAAGGATTCATCAAACATCAATGTAATGACAGAGGGTCAATTTTTTGGTAATTTGTTTGAAATTGATTAACTTGATTAATTTTTTGGGTAATTTGTTTGAAATTGATTAACTTTATTCAATTTGTTACTTGTATCCTTATTTGATAGGAGATGTAATATTGATTTTCGTGTTTTTAAGGAACACTGATTTTTGGGATAAAAAATTCCATGGCAACCAATTTTGCTATAATTGTCTCCAAATTTATTTTTTATGTTGCTCATAGGGGGGTTTTCAGGGGGACACATGGAAGAGTACACCATGGCTTTAAATCCTACATTTCATGTTGAATGATATTGGGATAACAATATCATCGCTTATGGAGGTGGTAAATTTACATTTTTCTTATTCATAATGAACATCACTTATGAAGCTTCAAATGGGTTTGTTAAAAAGGTGTATGATAAATTGTACTTTGTTCATGTTATTTATTGACCTGGTATTGAAAAATTGTAATTTCTTTATGTTATAAAGCATTAATGTTATATAAGTCACCACATGTAAGTATGACATGCTTAGACGATATGCGGTATAACAATTAAATGAATGTTTATTGTTATTGCTTTCATTTTACTCCTTTGTAGTAAGTATAAAAAAGTAAGAAATATACATCAAAGTTTCTATGTTTGTGATGATTATTCCAGGTCTGACATATGTGGTTTGATTATGAAATAAATGTGATCATATGGTTGAACAAACATAGATACACACACATACACGAGCGGTATGTAAAAAAAATTCAATATTTTTCAAGCATCATTGCGGAAACATACACACTTTAGTGTATGTGTGTGTATATTTTATTAGTTTGTAGGTTTTCCAATTATGGGGCTTTGTTTGGATATGCAATCAGGTAAATTTTCTGCATTATGGCAACTTTTGTTTATTTGTTTCATTGTTTGTTATCAATATTTGTTGATTGTATTCCCCTGTTTTGTTGTTATCGAATGATGTTTAAGGATTTTGTCACACCCCCAAACCAGAATGTCGGAAACATTCGGGGGCGGAGGACGTCATATTCAGTATCATAACAATTGCATAGTAAGGAAAGTACACACCACCAATACATATATTTGAAAAGTTTACATGATTGTTGTCTATTACATGTTTAAGAATCAACTACTGCATGATGAGTTCAAAAGATGACATCAACATCGGAGCGTTAATCTCTAAAAGTAGTTGCTAACCTTGCTTAGCGGTTTCCTGAGAATACAAGTTATTTCAAGAAAAAGTGTCAACAATTAAGTCGGTGAGTTCATAAGTAGTGTTTTGAGAAAATGTATGCCATTCGAAAGTTTGTGTATGTTTTCCAAGAAAATCCGATATTTTCTAATGAAAAGAGTTATGATTTGTTGTGCTGAAAATGAACGTACTAGATCCAGAAAATCCCATATTTTCCCTAATAAATGAGTTATGAAAGATCGTTGTATAAACCGTATGTATTTGAAGCAGGAAAAACTCTTATTTTCCTAAATATGAAATGCAGTCTCAAATGACCGAGACCGTAACATGTAAGTAACAATGACATGCTTAAATGAATGATGTATAGTTCTATTATTTGAAAATAATAAAATCACTAGCGTTGTGTTTAAATCGGATGCCGAACGTGACAATAATATCCCAATATGATTACTTCATACAAACTAGTTACATAAAATCAATCATAAAGATACTTATTCCATGGATTTGTTCGAGATTACTACGTGCATGGGTCATTGTTTCCGCGTTGCGAGTCTCTCATAACCATACTAGACGTAGTACCGAATGTTGACATTTGTCGCCCCGAGTCGATTGTAGCTAACGGTCAAGGTGCAGAGTCGTCAGCCTCGTATAGATCTATACACAAATTCACGCTCTCCGTTCAGGAGACTCTGGTTATAGAAGTGACTTTTGTTTGGTACAAACAAAGCCTTATGCCTCACATGATTGCTCACAACAAGCTCACGAGTAAAATGATGAAAATCGTTTGACAATACAAGATAACAATTAAGTCATGTATCCAAAAGTGTGTATGTTTATATCCAAAATGATTACCCTTTCTATAGTGTTAACAAAGGCATAATAAAGAGCTGTGCTTTCTTAAATACACATAATGTTATAGTTGAAAAAGGTTACCCTTGACATGATATGTTATGCAAACATATTAATAAAGCATATTTCATTTTGTAAACATGTTTTATCCCGAGAGGGTAAAGTGGTGTAAGGTATTTTGAATGTTAACAACTTCAAATGATAGTTATAAAAACAACATGAAATGCATAACAAAAGATCGATTTTTTCACATGGGATTATGTAACGCCCGCAAATCCGGGCTAGTCAATTTAGAGGCAATAGGGGTCAAAAACGACTTTTCGACAAAAGATTATTTAGAATAAATAATCTTAACCAAGTTGTGATATGTCACAAGGTTTCCGTACATATAAAGAACGCCGAAATCCGAGTTATAACGAAGAAGTTATGGCCCGTCGAAGTTTTACGGCAAAACCGGCACGGCATCGGGAAGCGTAAATAGTGAATTTACGATAGAGAAAGATTTAGCCTTAGCAATCTAAACAAAAGTTGTAGAATATGTTAAACTAAGAGCGTCGATAAAAAGAACGCCCAAATCTGACTTCGTATGAGGAAGTTATGATTTTTCTAAGATTCGGCTTAGCAGTGCACGACCCGAAACTCGAATTTTAGTTCGAGCGGTTTTTGGCTTACACGACCTAAATGAGAGTTGAAGATCTCATTAATAGGAACTCAATGGTAAAAAGATGGATGAAAACGGAGTTCGTATGAAGGAGTTACGAATTCTTCGCGGTCATTTAACAGTCTAAACGCCTCCTACTGTTAAATTTGAGATCGGTCGAGAATTAGCCGATGAAGTCTAAATGAAAGTTGTAGATCTTGTTTTTACCTACGCATGGAAAAAAAGAACGTCGAAAACGGTGCTTGTATGCGAAAGTTACGGGGTTTAGAAGTCGGCAGGGTGCTGCTGCAAAAGGGGTGACGTGGCTGAATATGGGCCAAGGCTTTCTCCCCAAGGAAAGCCATCAGATGATGACACGTGGCACTGACTCGGCGAGTCAGTGAACCGACTCGGCGAGTCTGTCAGGATTTCACCCTATAAATAGAAGTGCCGGGTTCTCTCATTTCTCACACCTTTCCCCACTTCTTTCTCTCTCTAGCCTATCCTAACCCCCCTAAAGTCTAGGTAAACCCCCTAGCACCCGAAGGAAGCCCCGAGGCTCCCGGAGTCCCGAGAAAAGAGCCTTTCGGCTCGGGAACGCTGCTCCAGCGAAGCCCGGTTTTCGAGAAAACCCGCTGTAAGTAAGCTATGCCTACGCTATCTTTAGTATAGCTTATGTTTCAATATAGTAATGTTATTAGGACCTTATAATAAGTATTTGGGCTATTATTATGAGTTATATTGAGTGTTATTTAACGCTTATATAATAATAATAATAGCTAGACTATTAATTTGTCGCGGTTAACGTCAGACTAAACTCTAGTGGTAATGATACTAGGTTTTGTCGAGGAAGTTGTTTTAAGAGTAACGAAGTGCTGTCCGAGTGCCGAGTCACCACCTTCCCAAGTGAGTGCATGGTCCCTTTCATCTTACACATAGATATGAAGTATTTTAATATAAATTACGTGTTGTGTGTGCATATTGTCTGAATACTTGCTGTCTATGCTGGATGAACGTTTTATACATGTTTTAAAGAAATTAAACTGTATACGTATTTTATATATACGGATATGTTGGGTATGAGATGGGTAGATGAATGATGAGAGATAGAAGATGATGTGAGTATACATTGGCAACTATAGACTTAGTGCCTATGGGACAAACACCGGTAGCTATGGACTTAGTACCTGTTAGACGTTGGTAGCTATGGATTTAGTACCTGTTGGGAATTGGTAGCTATGGACTTAGTACCTATTAGTTAGACGTTGGTAGCTAAGGATTTAGTACCTGTAGGAATTGGTAGCTATGGACTTAGTACCTGTTGAACATTGGTAGCTATGGACTTAGTACCTATTAGATAAAGACTGGTAGCTATGGATTTAGTACCCGATGAATAGACTATAGCAGCTATGGAATTAGTGCTTTATGAACGAACATTGGCGGCTATGGATTTAGTGCCAGTCCTATAACCCTGGAAGTAAGGGAATTCGAAATAAACGAATGCAGGATAGACGACTCTTAGGTTAAATCCTTAAGAGTAAAGAAGATAACGGGGATGGGTAATTGGGTTAATTGTTTGATGATTGAACATAACAATTATATTATTGTGGGTTGAAAACCCTATGTACTCACCAGGTTTCCCAACCTGACCCACTCAGTTTATGTATATCACAGGTGACGAAGTGAAGTGACATTACACTGAGAGATTTAAAGAGATGTAGATCACTAGTGTAAATCATTGTAAGTTCTGTTTATGCTTATGTTTCGGTATTAACGATAACATCCCAAACGTTTTAAAATGAAATAAATACGTTTCCTCGAAAATGTTTTAATAACGTATTTACCATGTTTTTCTGGGAACAAATTCTGCAACCTTTTTATAAAACGAAGTACTCTGATTTTCATAAAGCATAAACAAAATCGGTCTTTTCTGGCCGTGATTTTGGGGATGTCACAGATTAACCGTGTGTTTACTTGTATTCTCCCCCGTAATATGCTCAAAAACATTTATAAAACATTTAAAAGCGTAGAAATGGGGGTATGAACTCACTTGGTAGATGTGGCGGTTTGAAGAAGACGAGACTTGACTCGTGCAACACTTCTACTAGAAAGAAGTCGATTTCTCGGGAATCTCGGGGGTGTTGGGACTCGCGTCATGTTCCAGGAGTCTTACCGGGGCTTTAGGGTGGTTTAGAGGGGCTTAACAGTGTGTAGAAGTAGGAGAGAGGATGGGGTTGAGCAACCAAACTTGGAAGGCTTAGATTTCTATATATAGTCACAATTTTGATTCTCACCTCGTGAGTTTTGCATAACTCACATCGTGAGTTTGGTCCCGATTTGCTCATGGCATGTGTTACTCGTCAACTTGCTCTGGAAGGGTCAGTCTAGCAGCTCACCTCGTGAGCTCTTTGTTCACCTCGTGAGTCACCTCACAACATGAGGTTTCGTGACCCGAACTTCAGAAATACATATCTCTTGCATACGAGCTCCGTTTTTTTACGTTCTTTATATCCATACGTAGACTTGTTTAGATTTCATCAACAAATTTAAACTTTATTATTATTTATATATTTTTAATAGGCCGGGACACAAAAAGTCTATTAAAAATCCATAACTTCTTCATCAGATGTCCGTTTTCGTCAGACTTTTTACCATTATGCTGCTATTGTTGAGATCTTCGATTCTCGTTTAGGTTGTTTCGGCCACAAATCTCTCGATCTCTATTTCGAGTTTTTAGCTGTCTACTGCTATTCTGAAACTTAGAAAAATTACAACTTCCTCATACGAAGTCAGATTTGGACATTCTTTTTATGTTCGATCACGGTTTATCATAATCTACGACTTTCATTTAGATACTTAAGGCTAAAAATCATTTTATTGAGATTTTGCATTTTACAATTAACAGTGTTTTACCGGACTTGTCGTTGATCTTTGATTGGTCATAACTTCTTTGTTATAACTCGGACTTTAGTGTTCTTTACGTGTTTGAAAACCTTGATACGATTCCTACCACTTTATTTAACCCAAATAAGATTTTATGAAAGTTCAATTTTTACCTAAATTTGACTGGTGTTACATTATATTGACATGAAATATCGGGTTGTTACATCATCCCCCCATTAGAGGGAATTTCGTCTCAAAATTTAAATTTCGATTGGGACTCCAAATGTTAAGGAACGGTGTATGTGCTTAAGATCCATTTGTCCTTCTTTTTCTATAGTGAGTCTAGATCCTATCATGGATATTCTTGCGGACCCTCATTACTCTGTGTATCGCTTTGACCGATAGAGGTCGTGTGGTTTTGGGTTTATTCAGTTATGTTCATCTACATGTTAGCATATTCACTCGTAACTTAGGGCAACTTTGTCTTGTAGTTCATGGTTGAATTCACTCCTAGTTTTTGTGCTTGAAGTTGACTCGTTGTACGCGTGGTATTTCTAAATGACCTATTGGGGAATACTACGGGAAGGTTGTAAAGATAGAGTACTCCTCACATGAGTACTTCGGGGTTTTGAAACTTAAAGATGATTTTGGAAATTGTGTCGGGTTTGTCGTTATAGATCGAAAGGTTTTTGTTAGTCAATGGTGAAAGTGAAGGTTCTTTTCATAGCACATGCAATTGGCATGGTGAAGACCAAGCCAATCCATTTCTAGTAGCTAGTTTGGGAACTTCTTATCGTAACAGGTGTGAAGTCGATCGGGAAGGGTGTTCATTAGTGTGATAGTGCGCTCTACATCTGTGTTTTCAGTGTTTTTAATCTATCTTGAATCCTATGAAGGTTTTGCTTAATGGTTGGGTTGTTTGTTTGAATAGATTCTTAAATTTGTGACTCACGAAACTCTTCTCCGCTCCACTATTAAAAGTATGAATGCATGAGAGTTATCGAGGGGATTTCGTCTGTCTGATTTGTGAGGCGACATTTTTTAGCTATAGGGTCAATGGATGAAGAGGTGGTAAAACTTCGACGAGGTTTCCAAGTTCGATAACATTGAACTTCCATAGATTAGGTCGATCAAGAATTGTGTGGAAGTTGCTAAAGCATTTTACGACAATAATGGTGTACATAACCCAAGTATGAATCGATAATGTTGATCTTTAAAGGAAAAAAGAATCTGTCATAGTAGTTGGTATAGAAGTTATATAGAATTCGGAAAACTTGACCTTGGAGTAGGTCTACAATATACCACACAGGGAGAATTTCACAGCATGGAGATCTAGTGAAATAACATTTGCTAGGTGGTAAGGTTTACATGAAAAGAGTACTACTTAGTGCACGTACAAAGGTTATCTCACAACCCAAGAGAACGAGCGAGTAGAGTATCCTCTACTTGGGATGGGAACTGCTCGGGTGAGCCTTTGATTCTATCAACTGACACTCCATCTCGCGCATACGACTTTCATACATTGTCCGGTGTGCTCTAAGTTCCCTGACTTCAGTTTGAGTTGTGGTTAGCTCTCTCTGCCAAGCTTCATTTTGGCTTACGATTCTTCCATGAGCTAATCCTAACTGTCGGATGCGAACTGTAGACGCCGGTGTTCACCTCATTCTCCTCGGTTCGTTGGATATTTTCCCTTCCTTGTTCTTCATTGCGAGTAATTCGGCAAATCAGTATAGGAAGGGCTATGTCTGTTGAGCCTCCCTCGCTCAGATTGTAGAAGCTTCGGTCCCCGTTGTACGGGAGAGAGTTGACCCTGTTCGAGGCTCCACCTATTCAGGTTTACTGCCCACAGAGGTGTTGGGCCTTGAAATCCTGGTCGAGGACTAGGATTTTAGGTCGGAGCTACTAAGGGTAGGTTATTGGCTTTGGGTTTGGTGTCAGAGTCTTATTGTATTTCTTCCTTGGATTCTTCTTAGTTTCCTCGAGATTCTCTTCCAGATCATGTTCTACCCATCCCCTATTTCCTTGGTTCGGGTAGTAAGGGTCCCCTGGTAGATGGAATCCTGCCATTGCGTCTGTGTGAGAATCGGGATATGGGAATTGTTTAAAATGTAGAACATGTAAATCTAAACATGTAGGTTAAACCATTACTTTTACCAAATACTCCTATAGTATTTTAAATGTTATGTTTCATTATTAAGTTTATAAGTTTGGTAAGTTTTGGATTCGTTGTCCACCGCAGTTATCTCCGGCGCACGTAAATCGGCTCTCGGACAAATATAGTTGATCAGACTATATTCATCCCCGTTCCGATCACATGTTCCAAGGCATACTTTCACTGCACAACTCATCTTTAATACTTCTATATTGTTTTTATTATGATACTAAACTTGTTATGAAATGAAGTGCATGCATACTTTATAAAAATTTTATTTTTAAAAGTATGACTCTCTACCAGAGTGTTTTTGCCCAGTTGTGTTTATAGTTGTATACCAAAAATTGTTTTGATATACTTAATTAACTATAAACCATGCTCTGATACCAATCTGTCACACCCCAAACCAGAACGGCGGAAACGTTCGGGGGCAGAGGACGTCATATTCAGTATCATAACAATTGCATAGTAAGGAAAGTAAAAACCACCAATACATATATTTGAAAAGTTTACATGATTTTTGTCTATTACATGTTTAATAATCAACTACTGCATGATGAGTTCAAAAGATGACATTAACACCGGAGCGTTAATATCCAAAAGTAGTTGCTAACCTTGCTTAGCGATTTCCTGAAAATACAAGTTATTTCAAGAAAAAGTGTCAACAATTAAGTTGGTGAGTTCATAAGTAGTGTTTTGAGAAAATGTATGCCATTCGAAAGTTTGTGTATGTTTTCCAAGAAAATCCGATATTTTCTAATGAAAAGAGTTATGATTTGTTGTGCTGAAAATGAACGTATTAGATCCAGAAAATCCCATATTTTCCCTAATAAATGAGTTATGAAAGATCGTTGTATAAACCATATGTATTTGAAGCAGGAAAAACTCTTATTTTCCTAAATATGAAATGCAGTCTTAAATGACTGAGACCGTAACCTGTAAGTAACAATGACATGCTTAAATGAATGATGTATAGTTCTATTATTTGAAAATAATAAAATCACTAGAGTTGTGTTTAAATCGGATGCCGAACGTGACAATAATATCCCAGTATGATTACTTCATACAAACTAGTTATATAAAAACAATCATAAAGATACTTATTCCATGGATTTGTTCGATATTACTACGTGCATGAGTCATTGTTTCCGCGTTGCGAGTCTCTCATAACCATACTAGACGTAGTACCAAATGTTGACATTTGTCGCCTTGGGTCAACTATAGCTAACGGTCAAGGTGCGGAGTCGTCAGCCTCGTATAGATCTATACACAAATTCACGCTCTCCCTTCAGGAGACTCTGGTTATAGAAGTGGCTTTGATTTGGTACAAACAAAGCCTTATGCCTCACATGATTGCTAACAACAAGCTCACGAGTAAAATGATGAAAATCGTTTGACAATACAAGATGACAATTAAGTCACGTATCCAAAAGCGTCTATGTTTATATCCTGCCTATCAAAGAAACTTACAAGACGGAGAAGCTTACGACAACATACATTAGGGAAATCGTACGAATGCATGGTGTTCCTATATCCATTATCTCTGATAGAGATAGTAGATTCACTTCGAGGTTCTGGCAATCACTACAGAGTTCCCTAGGAACAAGGATAGACATGAGCACAACCTACCACCCTCAGACCGATGGACAAAGTGAGAGAACCATCCAAACACTGGAAGATATTTTGCGAGCCTGTGTCATCGACTTTGGGAAGGCATGGGATACTCACTTACCCCTTGTCAAATTTTCCTACAATAATAGTTATCACACGAGCATCAAGGCTGCTCCATTTGAAGCCCTCTATGGATGGAAGTGCATATCCCCTCTGTGCTGGGCTGAGGTGGGTGACACCCATTCAGCTAAAGGATGAATTCCTGACAGCACTCTCACAGGTCCGAAAATTATTCGGGAAACGACAGAGAAGATCGTTCAGATTCGTGAACGATTGAAAGCCTCTAGAGACCTACAAAAAAGCTATGCTGACAAACGAAGGAAACCTTTGGAATTCCAGGTGGGAGACCGCGTTCTTTTGAAAGTCTCACCCTGGAAGGGCTTGATACGCTTCGGAAAGAGTGGGAAGCTCAATCCAAGATACATAGGGCCTTTCGAGATTCTCGCTAGAATCGGCCCTGTAGCTTACAAACTCAACCTACCCCGGGAACTCAGTAACGTACATTCTACATTCCATGTCTCGAACTTTAAAAAGTGTCTGTCCGATGAGACTCTTGTAATCCCACTCGACGAGATCGAGATCAACGAGAGCCTCAACTTCGTGGAAGAACCCGTAGAAATCATGGACCGTGAGGTCAAGCAGACGAAGCAAAGCCGCATCCCGATAGTGAAGGTTCACTGGAACGCCAAGTGAGGACCGAAATTCACATGGGAGCGCGAGGATCAAATGAAATTGAAATATCCTCACCTTTTTACTTAGTTATTTATAACTACTTATTTGCTTGAACTCTAATTTTGGGACGAAATTCCCTCTAACTGGGGGATGATGTGACAACCTGAAATTTTCATTTGTACGAACTCTATAGTCAAACACTTCAATTAAAAGTTAAATTCATTTCTACTAATTTTTTTAGCTCAGTTTAAAGTCCGTTTGGGTATTTTTAAATATTTATTCTTCGAAAGAATAAACGAAAGGAAGTATACTTTAGGATTAATGGTACAACATTTGAGTCACAAAACTCCAAGAGTTTGGAGTTTTCGGCCCAAAGTAGTGTTAGGGCCGAAAACCCTAAAAGAGTATATAAATGACACTTAGTCATTTTTATCATTTTTACCATTTCTAAGTCAAGAACAACTCTCTCTAAAGTATCATCCAAAATTTTGTCAAGATCTTCAAAATTGTAAGTGTTTCCTTCCTTGTTTAGTTGATCTCTTTCATTATCTAGTGATCTTACATGATTTCATCTGTGAAATCATTCCATTTTCTTAGATCTTCAAGTGTTCTTCAAGAACACCAAGAACACACACTTGTGTTTTGGGCCAAAAACACCTTCTTTGCTTCTATATTGTAAGTATCTATCTCCTATACTTGTTATCTAGTAAGGATACTTACTTTAGAGCCTTGAAATCTTCATGTTTCCAAGAACAAAATGGGTTTTTGGTTAGTGCATCTCCTTAAACCGAAAACCCTAAAGAAAGGTGCCTTTAAGACCTTAAGCCTTTCCTAATGCTTAGTATTGAGCGTAGAACACTTCTTTACTTGTTGAAAGCCCTTGGAAATCACCTTATGCATCAAAGATCAAGAGTTTTCGGCCAACCATTTGGACCGAAAACCTCCTGGACCGAAAACCATATGGACCGAAAACTACAAGAAACGTACCACTTGGACCGAAAACTCCCTTAAGTGGCTATACAACCCTTAAATGCAACCCTTGGTACTTCTAGGACTTGAATCAAAGTGATTTTCCATGTCCTAGGGTGTCTTAACTTGGTTAAGTAGTTGTTAATTGACTAATTGGATACATATATGTGTTATTATATGATAAATAGGATCCGTGTGTGTGCTCAAGTCTTCACATGACACTTAGCATCCTATACCATCCGTTCATCCAAAGTACTCACTACAGGTGAGTTCATACCCCTTAATCAACCTTTTAAATGATTTTAAATGCTTTTATAGGGGGGAATACAAGTTGAATATCATAGTTATTATATCAATCACATGTGATTAATAACTATCAAACATATGGATTTACTATACTTTCAAATTGTTTTTCTAAACAAATGGCTTCAACTGCTTATCAAACTCTTTTACATGTCAAACTTCGTATCAAACTTACTTTTATGTATCAAACCTTTTATATTACAACTTTCAAACTTATATATTGTTAAAACCATGTCTATTACATATATAGTTATATAAGTAAGGATCGAAGGACTTAGGACTGCCAATCACTTTATTTTCTGTTCCTTGTTTGGTTGTGGACTTAGAGTACCCTGTTGTTTGTCTGAGGATCATTGGATCCTTAGTTATAAATTATGTATATATGTATAGATATAAAGACTTTTATCTCAGTTCAATACATTCGGTCATACAAACGATTCTGCGAGTAACTATAATAGGTATAGTTAGGGATATACTATTCATTACTACTAGTTCAATGAAGCATACAAAGAGTCAGTTCATTCATGAGTCAATACTTACTATTATGAGAAACTATACGACGATACTATTATGAGAAACTATACAACGATACTATGATGAGAAACAATACCTTCACTACACTAGTACATACATTACATATACAAGTATACTATAACATAAATGTGATCCACTTTTATAGTACAAACTATATTTTGATAATGATAGTTACGCATGGGAAAATTGTACACTTTTACAAGAAACAAACATACATAACAGTTGTGCCTTAGTAGAATGCTAATTTTAGTAGAAAATATAGGATTTTCTAGGAGTTACAAACTGTTACAAACACTTACAAACATTCATATTCTTTTACTGCAAATGTTTATAAACTCATACTTCAAACAATGTTTCAAATATTTTGATACATTCATAGACACTAAATACTTATGAACTCACCAGCTTTAATGCTGATAAACTCTTTCAAAATAACTTGTATTCTCAGGTCATCAGTAGACAGATACCGATGCTAGCTTTTGAGAAGATGGAGCGCATACAAGACTCATCTTTTATTTTGATTCATATTTTGGTGTCTTATAAACCACAGAACACACTTGTATTAAAATTATATATTTAATGCAATGGATGATTTTGTTTACTTGTTTACTATTATACTGTGTTGTGATACTTTACATGACGTCCTCAGCCCCAGAACGTTTCTGCCGTTCCAGGTTTTGCGGTGTGACATTTGGTCCTCATTATCAATGGTCTAGCTATTAGCTAGAGATGTTTAATCAGTGATTTGACTAAACCATTTTGTGCATGTACATGAGCAACTGGATGTTCAACAACAATTCCTACAGACATTCAATGGTCATTAAATTCTCGTGAAGTAAATTCACCAGAATTATCAAGTCTCACTCTTTTGATAGTATAATCAAGGAAATGTGTCGTTAATTTAATAATTAAGCAAGAAACTTTGCAAATGCCATATTACGAGTTGATACTAAGCAAACGTGAGACCATTTGCTGGATGCATCTATTAAGACCATAAAGTATCTAAATGGTTCAGATGGTGGATGAATCGGTCCACATATATCACCTTGAATCCTTTCTAGAAATCTATGTAACTCCCTTTCAACTTTCATTGGATAATGTTTTATAATTAACTTTCCAAGGGAACAAGATGTACACCGTGGGTAATCTGCGATGAGATGAACACTCGCATCTGCTCACTAATTGACTCAGTACCTACACCTGAGTCGGAACTAGAACCAGACACTCCCTCCTCGGTGCTCATCACCAAACTGAAATACAACCTGCAAATGATCCGAACATACCCAAGAATTCTCTTCCCATAAGCTTCTTAGATTCTCCAAGACTCTCCCTGATTCGAGTATAGGTCTTGTGCTTTTAGTAGTACGAGCCCGATACTACCTTCCATACCTATCCATATTTTCCTCAAGAATCATCCTGAGTCCTCTAAGTCGCCTTCTCAATCTGATGCACCCAAAAACTCACTAAACAACACAACAAAACCCACTGAAGTAATCCCTAGGCTTTCCTAGCTTCCTGACCTCACCCTGCCATCAGCTGCTGAAGAACTCCCCATAATGCCAGTCGCCTACCTCATGAATACATTCATATTCACTTAGTAACTAACTCCCATTACCTAAGAGTTCCACAACTCACAAAGCAAGCAACATTCGAGCAGTAACACTCCAATCCATAGAACGATCATAGAACATTCAACCCACACCACAACTCATACTAGAGATTTCCAACCTTACTGCCGGTTGCCTTATGCATGCAAATTATATACAGAACTGGATCAAATAGATTGGTGAACAAAAGACTCTACCCTAGAACCACAACCAGACAAGGAACATGAATAAGGCTAAACCAATTATTCTAGGGCTATAAGATAGTTACCGTATATAATTTTTAAAACATACACTTAGCAATTAATGATTCCAATAGATATCCCTATTCCAGCATAGCATCCAATACTCCCAAGGCTACAAGGCATCACATATCAGGAAAATCTATCACTGACTAATCAGTAGCAACATGCGAGTCTACCAGCTCATACAATAGTGGTGGTTGTCGAGGCCAACACAAATAATAACCCTAAATATTACACACTAAAATAGTGTATAGTGGTAAAGGGATCGAATCCACGGAGATTGGTTCAATTTATAACTCTATGAAAAATCTCTTTGTAAAAATACTTGTAAAATGACAATAAAAATAAAATGGGGGGTTTTTGTGTTTTGAAATACTTGAAACAAACTAGAATTAACTATGATTTAAATAGAAAAATGCAACAAAAATAAGAGTTTGATGTAAAATCAATAAGGGAGAGATGGTTGACTTAAAGTTTCCTCACTTTGACTTTTGATGAACATATCATTAGAATCCAGTGGTGCAATACTTTGATTTAAATCCTTAATTTGGCTATAGTAATCCAAGGAGCTTGAGATTACCTAGAATTTTCTTAATTGTTGAAATGGCTAGAGAAGCTCATAACAATTTCCTTAGTCAAAGTCACTAATTCCAAATAGCATGTAATTAGTGAAAATCAACTAGCATTAAGAACCAAAAAGTCACCAAATCCAAGAGGAGTCAATTGCTTTCACTACCATGTTGGAGGAAATGTTTTTATGATTGTGTGAAGCAAAAACAACACAAAAATCACTTGTTGCTTGCTAATTTGAGGATCATTTACTTAATCAAGAAATTAGCCAACTAATCACAACAAACATATTTAAACTCATGAATAAAAACATACTAGTAGTGATAATATGATGAAACAAAAAACATTTCCATAAAGATTTAAGAACAAGTTCATGGATTCTTCAACATCCAACAAAAGTTCAAAGGATTCAACAAAAAGTCAACCAAGATTTGTTTAGCCAAGCATGGCTAAACTCAAATGAACAAAGTTAGATAAGATTTTACCAAACATTTGAAAAGATTCAAGAGATGAAAAGAAGATATTCTTCAAGTGTTCTTGGCCTCCAAAAGTGCTCCAAACTCCAGAGAGAAAGTATCAAAATTGGACCTCCAAGATAAGGCTGAAGAGGCACACCAACCTTCCCAATATAGAGCTCTAGATAAAATCCTGAAATTGCCCTTGTCAGGAATCCACGCGGGCCGCGGGTAATCTTACGCGGGCCGCGGGCTTCGACGACATTTTTGGGCTTCTTCAAGTTTTGGGCCCCCACAGCTAATCCATTGGCCCAGTTCGAATCCAATCAGCTCCTAGCCCATTGTTCTTCAATATTTCTTCAATTAAAGCCCAATTTGTCTATCCACATCACTCAAAACTTCCGCAAACTCCCAAATATTGATCTTGCACACTCAAGAATTCTTCCGCGTCTTTCAAATTTAAAGCTCAATTCTTCCAAGCCTTCAAGCAATTGACAAGTCCACCCCATGAATCACCTTCATAGCCATCAAGTACGAAATCCCCAATTCCCTTCAAGCCCAATCGCCTCCCAAGAGTGCCGCCCCGCTAGTTTCCAAGAAAATCTGCAATAATGCTCAAATAACTAGGAAGTACCCCGAAATGGTCATAAAATTAAAAAAAGGGAAAATATGCATGGAAGTTAACTAAAATGCGAATGAAATGTGCTAAAATAAACTATAAAAAGAAGTAAATAAAATGAAGCTATCAAATCACCCCAAGCTTAAACCTTACTTGTCCTCAAGTAAGACAAGACTAAATGAACTTGGGACGAACTACCCTAGAAATAAAAAGAATGGATAGAACCATGGAACCTGTTCGATGTTAGTCAACATGGTCAGAATTGATCTCGCTGCTGTCTCACAACTTTTTCATCCAATGACAATGGGACCATAAACCACAGCCAGGACAACTCCTCTAGGTGAATAAGGAGGGATGGTCAGTCGTAGTCTTAATGGAACATGCATACAATGAAGAACATCTGTAGTAGGGAGAAAGCAACTGGATGGGCTCGGGTGGAGCTCTTCTTTAGGTGCACACTCTGTTCTCACATTTTCCGGTTTCTCTCATGTGTAACTAGGTTTAATCGCTCGGGCACCGTTGTAGGAATCGGTTCACTTAGTGTTGGCCCAAACCTCCCGTAGTATCCAACTCGACAGTCTCTCTAACATCACCAATTTGCGACAAAAAATTCAATCTATATACAATAAAACAGACCTATACAATAGAATATCAAACGCCGGGTGACCAAGATGTTTGGAAATTTGTTCAATAATTGAACCGGCCACCTATCTAAGATAGTTGCAACTAAAAATTTGCATGCTTCTTTTTGCTTTGTTTTGTTTTGTTTTGTTTTGTTTTTTGTTTTGTTTTTTGTTTTGTTTTTTGTTTTTTTTTACTTGAAGGTAATGTATTAACTATCGAAATTTTTAACAAGAAACCCTTTGACTCAAAATTTAGTTCCCAAAGGTGTGTAAGTGGAACCGAAAGGGTAATGATATAATCCGAATGGCCTAAGTGTGAAAATGACCATGTGTGGAGCATAAAGATGTAATGTAAGCTCCTTTTCAAACTTGTGGTTTTTCAAAGATAATGAAAATGTCCAAATGTGGACTAAAAGACTCTCTAAAATTCTAAGAAAATTGCAAAAAGATATGGTGATGTAAAGAGACCGGATATGGATTCTACTCGGGGACAAGCACCATTGCTTCATCCTAATAGTTCAAACATGATCAAGTGTGATCCTCTCGGCGGTAGTGACCGCAAGGCTAAGAACATCCATTGCTATAGTATATCCTACAGTTGTTAGTATTGTATGCATAATTTTTCATGAAACTACCTGGCCATGATCACTTATCCCTTTAAGCTACCAGCATCTGATCCCAAGTATGAAATCCCAAACTGCAGCTAGCGGTCCCGGTTCGATGGGTGAGATGGCAACAAGATCCTGGACCAATAATGATACAATAACTGTGAACCTGTCCCATGGCATCCAAGAGAGGTGAGAATAAACAGGCAACAAAAATGCATGAATGCTAATGCCTTAAGCTAAATGTTATGCAAAAATATAAAAGGTGAAAAAGAAGAAAATAAAATCTTTTTGGAATTTTAAATAAATAAATAAAAATGAATGAAAATTAGCTTAATACTAAAATGTTATGCAACCTAATTAAAAATGAATGAAAAAACAAAAAGATAAGGGAAATGCCCACCCCAAGCTTAAGAACAAGCATTGTCTTCAATGCTTAAGGAAAGGGCGGAAAGGACCTAAATCAGAGGGTCGGGCGGCGGGAAATGCCCGTGGCGATAATGGTAGTCCCATTTATCTTGGACCTGGCAAGAAATGGGAGGGAAGGACTGCTCCAATCGATCAACGCGACTCGCCACATCTTGGATGGCTCTCGTATTCTCTTGCATTTGGGCATCGATGCGCTGCACCGTGGAGAACCTTGTGGCAAATTGGTCAAAGAACCTAGGGGGAAATATGGTGGGACTTCGTGTCCCCCCTGCTGTTGCGGCTGAAACTGAGGCTCGGCGAATTGCTATGCAGGCTGAAACTGGTCATCCTCATCATCTATAGGTGGAGGGTAGTCTGATGGAATGATCCATTGCTCGGGATCAGTTGGCTCAAAACTCCATATATAATCATGGGGTAGAATGAGGTATGGTTGATTGTCAAGGATCCGCATGGGACCGACGACCGAATCCCGGATGAGTTGCATTCGGCGAAGTGCGTTGCCGTCAAGGCTAGAGGGGCCGGAAGCCTTCTCGAATGGAAGAGTAGAGAAATGAAGTTGAAGCGGTGGCCGAGATGCAATGAGGGTGATCAATCCCCCAATGAAAATGTCTCCTTTATCCATAGTTGTGACGTTGTAACACTTGGTGAAGAAAAAAGAGGCAAAATCCGGCCGCGGACCATTCTCACGAGTCATGCACCAAAGAAAAAATAATTCCGCCTTTGAAATTTGTCCCACTTCGGAGCGGGCGAAAATGGAGCATGTGAGAACTCTATGCGCTAGGCGCAAACATGGGTGGATTATGGAGGAGGCCTTTGACGAAGACGATGAATATTGTGGCTCGTTGGTAATTTGCTGCCAAAAGTAATGCTCATTGAAGTTTCCGGGCCATGGATCTTGTTGGTAATATAGGTTGTCCACTGGAGTGCCCATCAGGGCATTCACGACCCGATGCGGTAGGGATCGTTTCTCACCGAGCATTTGGAAGGTGACGGTTTGGGCTTCCTCCTCAGGATTGAATGTGGCAAGAAATTCCAAGGTGGGTTCAACATAGGTGGCGACGCGGTTATAGAGGAATTGACCCCACCCGATGTTGTTAAATAACGCTTGGACTCCATCGAGCACCCCAAGACTAGCAAAAGATTCCCTATGGAGGAATTTTGTTGACTTGACTTGACACTTATTTGAAACGAGAAAATCATAAGTTTTACGATCCTCGCGATTCAACAAACGAAACGGGGGATCCTTGGATTTTCCTTTCGAGCCTCCTTTAGAGGAAGTTGCTCCCGTCCCCGTTTTTGCACGCTTTGACATTTAGTCGGGACAAAATTTTACCAATAATAACTTTCAGCCACAACAAAGGCACACAATATCAACAACAAATGGGAATTTGGGATGTAAACAATCAAGTTAAAGGAATGAGATTACCCAATTTCTTAGACTCGGGATGAACTAGTGCCACCAAAAAGATTTCGTCAAGACATACCCCAAGCTTGCAATTTTGCTCCGTATTTGACGCTTTAATCGCTAAAACAACCCCACAAACTAGCTTCAAGATGACTTTACGGCGAATGGAGTGGCAGCACCCGGAATTAGACGGAAATTTTTGTGAGTTTTTGCGGGAAGATTGGTATGGCTAGAAAGCTCTTGATGAGAGAAACAAAACCCCATGCTCGGATTCTCCAATGGTGGCCGGAGTTGGCCGGAAAACGCGAAAGAAGGTGGTGGTGGGTAGTGGTAGCGCCCGGAATTCCGGCCACAGATCGGACCGGAATTTGGGTGGGGTTTGTAGAGGGTGAAAAATGGTGACGAATGGCGGTGGTTTCACGGGATTCCGACCGGTAGAACTCCGGGAAAATGGATTTTTGTGAGAAGTGGATTTAGTGTTCTTGAGCTTCTAGAGAGAAAATGGAGGAATTTGTAGAGTTTGAATGAGGAAGAAGAAGGTAGGAGGTGTTTAATCTTTGGTCAAGGAAGGTCAAACCCGGTCAATGTTTGGTCAACTCATTAAACCTCTTGGTCAACGAAAGTCAATAGCAGTCAACACCTCAAAAGAGCAGTCAAACGACCAACACGCGGGCTAGGCGCGGGCCGCGTCTAGTCCCCAAAAAGATGTTGAGTTTCTGATCATTACGCGCGGGTTGGGCTCGGGCCATGGCCGGCCGCGGGTACTGAATGGGCAAAAAAATTCTAAGTGGTCGAATCTTCTACACGGGCAAGGCTCGGGCCGCGGGCTGGCCCCGTCTAGTTGTTGAGAAAAGTTCTGATCTTTCACGCGGGTTGGGCACGGGCCGCGGGTTGGCCGCGGGCACTGAATGACAATTGGATCTTTTGTCCTACGCGGGCCGCGGGTAATCCTTCATGCATCTTACGCGGGCCGCGGGTATGCCTGCACATCAAAAATGAGATTTTCCAAAAAAACTTGATTTTTAAGCCAAAATGATCCTCTTAAGGCCCCGTATCAAAATTTTGACAAAATTTGGAGTAAAACGGGGAACGATTGGTGAAACCTTTCAAAAATTTATTTGAATCCCATAAAAACGCTTTGCAAAATGATTTATTTGAATTTGAAAAATGGTGAAAGCACATTGCTTTCCAAAAATGCCCTTCTTTAACGTCTTTGGTGAGATGTCTTCCTAGCTTTCTTCAACACATTGGGACATCCAAATGGATGATTTCAAGGGCATTAGCACTGAAGCCTTCATAGAATGGCTTCAACCGGTGCCCATTGACTTTGAAAATTTGTCCCGTCTTTTCGCTTTGAATTTCCACCGCCCCATGGTCAAAGGTCTTAATCACAACAAAAGGTCCAATCCATCTTGACCTTAGCTTGCCTGGAAATAACTTCAATCGTGAATGGTATAGTAAGACCCTATGCACCGGTTCAAAATGCTTCTGGGTGATGGACTTGTCGTGGAAGAGCTTCGTTTTCTCCTTGTAAATCCTTGCGTTTTCATAGGAGTCGTTTCTCAATTCTTTTAGCTCTTGGAGTTGAAGTTTCCTATGCCTTCCCGCCTCGTCAATGTTGAAATTGCATTGCTTGACCGCCCAAAATGCGCGGTGCTCTAATTCGACGGGAAGATGACATGGTTTTCCAAAAACCAATCTGAAGGGCGACATTCCTATCGGGGTCTTATAAGTGGTCCGATAGGCCCATAAGGCATCGTCTAGTCTCAAACTCCAATCCTTCCTTGTCGGATTCACCGTTTTCTCTAGAATAGACTTCACTTCACGATTCGAGACCTCCGCTTGACCATTCGTTTGAGGGTGGTAGGCGGTAGAGACACGATGGGTCACGTTGTACTTTTTCAATAAAACTTCCATCATTTTGTTGCAAAAGTGCGTCCCTCTATCACTAATCAAAGCCCTATGCACACCAAATCTCACAAACACATTAGATTTTAAAATCTCGATAACCATTTTGGCATCATCCGATCTTGTGGCTTTGGCCTCAACCCATTTAGAAACATAGTCAACCACGAGCAAGATGTAAACGTTGCCAAACGAAACAGGAAACGGGCCCATGAAATCAATCCCCCATACATCAAATATTTCACAAAGAAGGATTGGATTTTGGGGCATTTGGTTCTTCTGCGAAATGTTTCCCATCATTTGACACCGTTCACAACTTTTGCAAAACAAGTAACAGTCGCGTGACATGGTTGGCCAAAATAGTCCACATTCAAGAACTTTTCTCAAGGTTCAGCTAGGTCCGAAGTGTCCCCCACAAGCAAATTCATGACAGAATTGCAAAATAGATTGATGCTCTTGTTGGGGTACACATCGCCTAATGATTTGATCGGGACAATGTTTCCACAAATAAGGCTCATCCCACACATAGTATTTCGCATCACTTTTGAGCTTGTCTTTTTGAGCACGTGTGAATGTGTCAGGATACCTTTTTGTGACCAAAAAGTTAACGATATCGGCATACCAAGGAATAGATTGAGTAAGGGAAAAGAGATGCTCATCCGGAAACTCGTCCCACAACGGGAGAGGAGTTTCATTTGAAGTGATCCGGCTTAGATGATCGGCCACGAGGTTCTCGCATCTGCTCTTGTCCCGGATTTCCAAGTCAAATTCTTGTAACAGTAGGATCCACCGGATGAGTCTCGGCTTTGCATCTTTCTTTGTCATCAAGTACTTGAGAGCCGCATGATCTGAATACACTATAACTTTGGTGCCAAGTAGATATTGCCGAAACTTCTCCAAAGCGAACACTATGGCCAATAGCTCTTTCTCCGTGGTAGAGTAGTTGCTTTGAGCATTGTCTAGGCTCCTTGATGCATAATAGATCACGTGGGAGGCCCTCCCGTTCTTTTGACCCAAAACGGCGCCTATCGCATAGTTGCTTGCATCACACATGATCTCAAAGGGAAGATCCCAATTTGGTGCTTGCATGATGGGAACGGATGTAAGCAACTCTTTGAGCTTGTCAAAAGCTTCTTTGCACGCCTCGTTGAACTCGAAACCAACCTCCTTTTGCAAGAGTTGGCACATTGGTCTTGTTATCTTTGAAAAATCCTTGATGAACCTTCGGTAGAAACCTGCATGGCCCAAAAAAGAACGAACTTTCCGAACACAAGTCGGGTAAGGTAAGCTTTGAATAACATCAATTTTGGCCTTATCTACCTCAATTCCTTTTTTAGACACAATGTGACCCAAAATGAGACCTTGACTCACCATGAAATGACATTTCTCAAAATTCAAAACCAAGTTTGTTTGAATGCATCTTTTTAAAATTTTTGTGAGATTGGTCAAACATTCTTGAAAAGAGTTGCCATATACCGTGAAATCATCCATAAAAACCTCAATTATGTTTTCCACATATTCCGAAAAGATACTAACCATACAACGTTGGAAAGTGGCCGGGGTATTACAGAATCCGAATGGCATTCTACGGTATGCGAAAATGCCAAATGGACATGTAAAAGTTGTCTTTTCTTGGTCCTCTGGTGCCACCGGGATTTGGTGAAAACCGGAGTACCCGTCTAGACAACAATAATGGGATTTCCCGGCCAACCTTTCTAACATTTGGTTAATGAAAGGCAATGGGAAATGATCTTTTCGTGTGCTTGCATTGAGTTTGCGGTAGTCAATACATACTCTCCACCCGTTTTGCACACGGGTGGGGACCATCATACCTTTGTTGTTCTCGACCACCGTGATTCCCGTCTTCTTTGGAACGACTTGCACCGGGCTCACCCATTTGCTATCCGAGATTGGATAGATCATCCCCGCATCTAGGAGCTTCAAAATCTCTTTCTTGACCACCTCCATCATTGGTGGATTCAACCTTCTTTGTGCGTCCCGGCTTGGCTTGCATTCATCCTCCATTAAGATCTTGTGCATACAAGTGGAGGGGCTCAATCCCTTGATATCTGCAATCGTCCAACCCATGGCTTCTTTATGCTCCTTCAACACCTTGATGAGTTGTTCTTCTTCAAATTCGGTTAAGTGAGTTGAGATGATAACCGGAAGGGTTTCATTCTTTCCCAAATAGGCATACTTCAAGTGTTGAGGTAAGACCTTCAATTCCAATTCGGGTGGTTGAACAAGGGATGGAGGCAACTTTGTATGAGTTGGGGGCAATTCAACTTGCTTGACATCTAATCTTGTGGATTTCTTCATCTCCATTTTATTTACCAACTTCTCAACTTCCGGGTCCAAAGAATAAAGCTTTAATTGCTCGGCTAGCTTCCCACAATCGAATCCTTTGCTTAAGATCATCTCCAACATATCACCGTTGGATAACTCGAACAAGTCTTGGGTAATTGGCTCGACAACATCAACAAAGTACAAAGATGAACCATCACTAGGATATCTCATGGAATCATAATTATTAAAACTTATTGTTTCACCATCAAACTCCATTTTCAAACTTCCCGCATACACATCTACTTAGACCCTTTGTGAGGGGATCGACATGATTCTCTTTTGATGATACCCTCTTAACGATGAGATGTCCTTCTAATAGTCAATGTCCGATAAAATGATATTTTCTATTGATATGCCTAGATCTTCAATGATCTCTTGGTTCCTTGGTTAAGGCAACCGCTCCTTCATTATTGCAGAAAATCTCCATCGGCTCCCTAATGGCTGGTACAAATCCAAGATCTACAATGAAGTTCTTCAACCATATAACTTCCTTTGACGCTTCGCTCACAACTATATACTCGGATTCACATGTAAATTCAGCCACGGTTTCCTACTTGGAACTCTTCCAAGTTACTGCTCCTCCATTAAGGATAAACACCCAGCCTGACTGAGAACATATGTTGTCTCTATCTGTCTGAAAACTGGCATCACTATACCCAGTAACTCTTAAGTCATCACTGCCACCAAGCACAAGGACCCAATCCTTTGTTCTTCGCAGATACTTAAGTATGTTCTTAACCGCTATCCAATGAGCTTTACCCGAATTTCCCTGATATCGACTAACCATGCTCAAATCAAAAGCTACGTCAGGGTGAGTACATATCATAACATACATGATCGATCCAATGGCGGAAGCATATGGAACTCGACTCATTTCTACTATCTCTTCATAGGTACTCGTAATCTGAGTCTTACTTACCTTGGTATTACTCTGGATAGGTAACTCTCCCTTCTTTGAATTTTCCATGCAAAAATGTTTTAGCACCTTATCCAAATACGTTCTTTGACTAAGTCCAATTAGTCTCCCACTCCTATTTCTCAAAATTCTTATTCCCAGAATATAAGCAACCTCTTGTTGATCCTTCATAGCGAAACACTTTCCAAGCCAATACTTAACTTCCTGCAAGTTTGGAATGTCGTTTCCTATAAGTAGTATGTCATCAACATACAATACTAGGAAGGTGACTATACTCCCACTAGCTTTAACATATACACAAGATTCATCTTCACTCCTAGAGAAACCAAACTCTTTGACTTTCTCATCAAAGAAGATATTCCATTTGCGAGAAGCTTGTTTCAATCCACATATTGATTTCTCAAGCTTACACACTCTATTAGGGCATTTAGTATCAACAAAACCCTCTGGCTGACTCATATAAACATCTTCAGCCAACTTTCCATTAAGGAAGGCGGTTTTGACATCCATCTGCAGATTTCATAATCACGAAACACAGTTATGTCTAACATACCCCTAATAGATTTAATCTTGGCCACTGGTACAAGGTCTCATCATAGTCAACCCACGGGGTTTGAGTAAAGCCCTTTGCAACCAATCGTGCTTTGAACATGTATACCTTACCATCCATGTTGGTCTTCTTCTTGAAGATCCATTTACACCCAACTGTCTTATGACTTGGTACATTCTCAACCAAGTTCCAAACTTGATTGTCATACATGGAATTGATCTTGCTATCCATTGCCTCCTTCCATTTAGCATACTCAGGACCTGCAAAGGCTTCCTTGTAGTTAGAAGGTTCATCCAGTGTACTATCATTGATAAATGTATCACCATCTGTAGTTATATGGAAACCATAAAACTCCGGTGTCATTCTAACTCGAGTGGAACATCTAAGAGGTAACGACTCGTCAATTGGTTCAACAAGAATTTCTTCCTCGAGTTGAGCACTAGTGTTAGAGGTTCTTTCATCGCTTGAGTCTTGAATTTCTTCAAGATCAATTGTACTCCCACTATCTTCTTTCCATATGAGCTCCGTCTCGCGGAAAACTCTCATTCGTGCTACAAAAACCACGTTTTCACTAGGTCTATAGAACAAGTATCCAAAAGACTTTTGTGTGTAGCTGATAAAAATACATCACTCACTTCGAGGTTCGATCTTGTCATGAGTCTCTCGTCTAACGAAAACTTCACAACTCCAAACCTTGATATGTGCCAATGAGGGAACCTTTCATGTCCACATATCGTGAGGTGTTTTGGCAACCTTCTTTGTTTGGACTAGATTAAGAATATAGGCGGCAGTCTCTAAGGCATACCCTCATAATGAGATTGATAGCAAAGCTTGACTCATCATGAAGCGAACCATGTCCAATAAGGTTCGATTATGCCTCTCAGCTACACCATTATGTTGTGGTGTCCTAGGAGGTGTTAATTGTGAAACAATTCCACATTCCTTGAGGTAGTCGTGGAACTCGATACTAAGATACTCACCACCTCTATCAGATATGAGCATCTTGATCTTCCTGCCCAATTGATTTTAGACTTCATGTTTAAGCTCTTTGAAATTTTCAATTGTTTCTGACTTGTGCTTGATTAAGTAGATATATCCATATATGTTATAATCATCGGTAAAAGTCACATAAAATTGATTTGCATCTCTTATGGTAGATCTGAAGGGCCTACATACATCTGTGTGTATGAGATCCAAGATTCCTTCACCTCTTTCATAAGAACTAGTGAAAGGTGATTTAGTCATCTTTCCAAGCAAACAAGACTCACACGTATCATCCGACCTTAGGTCAAATGATTCTAACACTCCATCCTTTTGGAGTTGGGCAATGCGCTTCCTGTTGACATGTCCAAGACGACAATGCCACAAGATTGCTTTGTCTAAACCATTAGACGCATCAATTTTTAACACACTATTTCCTAAATTGTCTACAACCATCACAGTTTCATATACACCATCACGAGGAATGCTTCAAAATAAAATACACCATTATAATAAGCATTGATAGAACCAATCTCATTATTAAAAGAATATCTAAAAGCTTGATTGTATAAACCATGAAGTGAAATAATATTACTTGTCATTTCTGACGAGTAGCTAGAATTATTTAAATCTAAACTTAATCCACTACTAAGTAATAACGAGTAAATCCCAATCTTAGTAACATGTGACGATCTCATATTGCCCATAATCAGGTTCGTCTTCCCATGCTCCACATCCTCACTTATTCTTAGTCCCTATAAGTCAGAACAAATGTGACAACCATATCCTATATCAAGGACCCAAGAATTCAAATGTGATGAGTTTTTAGATAGAATAATGTAAATAGATGTCGAGGTTGGCTTCACCTTGCCATCCTTATGGTAGATCTGAAGGGCCTACATACATCTGTGTGTATGAGATCCAAGATTCCTTCACCTCTTTCATAAGAACTAGTGAAAGGTGATTTAGTCATCTTTCCAAGCAAACAAGACTCACACGTATCATCCGACCTTAGGTCAAATGATTCTAACACTCCATCCTTTTGGAGTTGGGCAATGCGCTTCCTGTTGACATGTCCAAGACGACAATGCCACAAGATTGCTTTGTCTAAACCATTAGACGCATCAATTTTTAACACACTATTTCCTAAATTGTCTACAACCATCACAGTTTCATATACACCATCACGAGGAATGCTTCAAAATAAAATACACCATTATAATAAGCATGGATAGAACCAATCTCATTATTAAAAGAATATCTAAAAGCTTGATTGTATAAACCATGAAGTGAAATAATATTACTTGTCATTTCTGACGAGTAGCTAGAATTATTTAAATCTAAACTTAATCCACTACTAAGTAATAACGAGTAAATCCCAATCTTAGTAACATGTGACGATCTCATATTGCCCATAATCAGGTTCGTCTTCCCATGCTCCACATCCTCACTTATTCTTAGTCCCTATAAGTCAGAACAAATGTGAAAACCATATCCTATATCAAGGACCCAAGAATTCAAATGTGATGAGTTTTTAGATAGAATAATGTAAATAGATGTCGAGGTTGGCTTCACCTTGCCATCCTTATGGTAGATCTGAAGGGCCTACATACATCTGTGTGTATGAGATCCAAGATTCCTTCACCTCTTTCATAAGAACTAGTGAAAGGTGATTTAGTCATCTTTCCAAGCAAACAAGACTCACACGTATCATCCGACCTTTGGTCAAATGATTCTAACACTCCATCCTTTTGGAGTTGGGCAATGCGCTTCCTGTTGACATGTCCAAGACGACAATGCCACAAGATTGCTTTGTCTAAACCATTAGACGCATCAATTTTTAACACACTATTTCCTAAATTGTCTACAACCATCACAGTTTCATATACACCATCACGAGGAATGCTTCAAAATAAAATACACCATTATAATAAGCATTGATAGAACCAATCTCATTATTAAAAGAATATCTAAAAGCTTGATTGTATAAACCATGAAGTGAAATAATATTACTTGTCATTTCTGACGAGTAGCTAGAATTATTTAAATCTAAACTTAATCCACTACTAAGTAATAACGAGTAAATCCCAATCTTAGTAACATGTGACGATCTCATATTGCCCATAATCAGGTTCGTCTTCCCATGCTCCACATCCTCACTTATTCTTAGTCCCTATAAGTCAGAACAAATGTGAAAACCATATCCTATATCAAGGACCCAAGAATTCAAATGTGATGAGTTTTTAGATAGAATAATGTAAATAGATGTCGAGGTTGGCTTCACCTTGCCATCCTTAATGTCTTGCAAGTACTTGGGGAAACTTCTCTTCCAATTCCCCTTGTCATGGCAGTAAGAGCAAGTAGCATCCTTAGGAACAGAGGCAGGGGGAGCGTCAGAACCAGATTTGCCTTTGGAGCCTTTGCTAGATGATCCCACTTGGGACATTCCCTTAAAGTTATGCTTGGGAGGACCTTTCCTCTTCTTCCCCTTTCCTTGCCCAATGGCCAAGACGGGAGCAATAGCAGTAGGAGTGGATTCAATACCCTTTCATTTCAAACCACTCTTAGCAGTTCTCAGCAATCTTTGAAGCTGACTCAACGTGACTTCCTCTTTGTTTAAATGACAAGTCATTTTGAACCGATCATAAAAACTAGGAAATGAGTGCAAGACTATATCGATAGCCAATTCCTCATCGAAATTCACGTTAAGTTTCAGCAAACAATCCACATCTCATAAGGCCAATAGTCCTCATAAAACCGCTACAGCTCAGGAGTCATAGTTGCCACCATGATACACAACACTTTGGTCGCGTCTTTGCACATGTCTTTGTAGTGGTCTCTATACTCAACTATTTATTCAGGAGTAGCTTTAGATTCATCTATCTCGTTTAGCTCTTTGTCGAGGACATATTCCTTGTCCTCGAATCGCAATGCCATCCTCATGTTGGCCATCCAATCATTAAAGTTGGAACCATCGAATCTGACCTTGACACAAATGCTCAAGAGTGAGAAGCTGTTTGAGGAGTTGTTGTTGTTAGAGGAACCAGAAGCGTTTGAGGTTGACATCTGAAAAAGAATAAAGATAAGTTTTTGATTATATAATAAATTCCTTAATATAACACCCAAATGAAATATTAAGGCTAGTACTCAACACAATAATTCGTAATTCAGAAAAGGGATGTCATAATCCAATTGCAAATTATTTGAAGGTAGGTAAATCACAATTTACTAATTCCACCACGGAAAACGAAATTTAAACGAATTAGGTTTTTAAATGAAATTCCTATATCTTTTGAGACTCGTTGAACTATTCAATGACATGTTTAATCTCGATTATGCCATTTCCATTTGTGACTGCGATACCGAGGATCACAAACAATGTGTGAATAACCATGCAAATTAGCTTGGTACTCTCGATGTACTTTATGACCTAATTAATGTGTCAATTAACCACACACGCTCCATTAATCAATCATAATTTATGAGCTACCCATTTCCACCCTTTGTTAGTCCATGTTAGTGTGCCGGCTAACCACACACGCTCTACTAACGACTTCTATAAAGTGCAATGTGTAATTTCATGGGCTAGCATCAAATTCACATTTTCCTAAAGTAACTAAGATTGAGAATTTTATAAAAACATTCAGTTACTTTATATATATATATATATGTATATCTTTATACTTATTAATGAGAGTTTAATGTCCTATCAAACCCGTTCGGCTAACGACCCTTCACTAGTCAAGGGAGCGGTGGGTAAGAGTGGATAACTTCAAATCCTATGTGTTCATGCAACCCTATAATTTTGATCTAGGTTTTCACTAGTTGAACATGCAAACTTGAATACAAAAGAGAAACCCTAATATGCATCTATAAAATCAAAATTAACCTAAATATAAAGTTTAGATACATACCTATATTGTTATGGAGTAATAACAATTAATCCTTGATGATCTTGAGCTCTTGAAAGCAAGTGCCTCAAATGTGACACCTCTAATGGCTTACAAACACTCTATGGAAAAGGATGAGAGGAGAGAGGAGGGATAGCCTAAGAATTTCGGCTCTTATAGGGTTAGAAGTAAGTGGCCAAAAATCCAAGGGATGAGGCCCCTTTTATACTTGAGGTTGCTAAGTCCCAAAGCTAGGGTTTGTAGAAGGAACCCCAAATTTCCTGCTTAAGGCCTAAGCAGCCCATGAACTGCTCATCTAGAAGCCTTTGGATGAAAACTTATAGGGCCTCCCTATAATTTTCGTCCACTCCTATCTAAGGAGTCCAAAAGCCCTATTTCACAACTATCAATTAATTGCAAAACAACTCCTGTACTTTTAATTAATTCCTTTAATCCCAAAATTAATTCCAAATTAATTTCAGATTAAATATTAATTAAATAATCATGATTTCTAATTAACATATTATTTTTATAACATATTAATAAATCATTTATATCAATTTATTATCCCAAATAATAAATTCAACTTCTCTCTAAAATTCATCATGTCAAGTTGGTAGAGTGAAGGCAACCCAAAAGGAATGTGCTACTATCAATTCAAGTACATACCAATTATTTTTATGGGTTAGACACCTAACCCAACAACATAATGGGTCGGAATTGGTGCCTTGGATCCATAGGTATAGTGAGAAGACTCACCTCATAGTCTGAAAGAATAACTGCACCAATCACTGCTCTAAAAGCTATATCTATCGGTCACGTGTACAATTAACAGGAACCCAAATCTCAAATATAAATCAAAGTACCCAAAATGTCCATAGGTTAAACTTGGTCAACTCCGGTCAAATTCAAAGTCATCGGTCAAGATCTAAAATTCAATATTTCTTCCCAAAAGAGTACGCCCTGCGTACCAAGGGAGTACGTGCAGTGTACTCTGATGTTGACCAAAAGCGGGGTGATGACCGCATATGCGCAACGTACCACCAGGTACGCCCAACACATGTAGCTCAGTCCCAAAACTCCATTAAGAGCTTATCCCGTCAACTCATACATCCAAAAATCATATCCAAGCACAAAATGATGTCCTAAGTCATAAAGTTTCCAACTGTATGACTTTGCATGGCTATAAAGTGCTTAATGTCCAAAACCCTAAGTTCTTAACCCAATAAGACATCACAAATCTTGCATGGATGGAATAGAATGGCCAAGATCACATTTTTATGGTTCGTGATAGCTTTATAATGGATAAAGTTTCCAACTTCATCCATTAGAATGGTCCCAACAAACATGAACTAGTCTTTAAGTCTCAAAGGGACCCAAAAGTTCATATTTCTCAACTTAATCCATTAAGTACAAGCTTCCAACCTTCTGATCTGGATCCAAAAGATATTTAGATGGATAAAGTTTCCAAATTTTTCCATAACAAGGTCACAAATTTTCAAGATCTAAAGTTTATGCACTAAAATGACCAAAAGCTCATAACCTCAAAAACTAGCTAGATCTAAGAAATGCATCATCAAGATTCAAACTTTATACCTCTAGAAGATAGTTCAAGGTGAACAAAGTCCAGATCTGCAAGCTCTAATGCAACCAAAACTTCTCCAAGAAGTTCCTTCTTCTCTAAGGTGCACCATGCATACTAAAAAGCACTCAAAAACACCTTCTTTTAGCTCACAAGGCTCAACTAGGGTTAGGGTTTCATGAAAGGGGTGGAGGCTAAGAACGGAGTGTGTTTCGGGGAGTTAAGGAGCTTAAGTAGGGCTTAAACCACGAAAATAGGGCTTGGACACTGGTCGTGTACGCCCAGTGTACTTAAATTATGCCGAGCGTACTAGGGATGTGCTAGTACGCCCATCGTACACTTTGAGTATGCCGAGCGTACTCGACTTCACCCAAAACCGACCAAACTTCAAACAGGCATAACTTCTTCGTTCTAAATCCAATTTTGACATTCTTTATATCCACGAAAAGGTATTGAAGAGCTCTAAAACATTATGTAACTATCTTGGACTAAAACCTTCTCGAACAAAAATCTATGTTTCATGCGTGAACCCGGTCTATGACTTTTCCCGTTTTACCCTTTGACTCGAAAACACAATTTAAAGGTTTAGATCTCATAACCATCATTACCTACTTCTAAAAGGTCTAAAAATCGCTTCCTTAAGGCCCAAAACCTTTACACAACCGAATTCTGGCCCATGGCCCTGAATCACAGAATAATACCGAACATGATGTTACAACTCTCCCCCACTTAAATTATATTTAGTCCTTGAAATAATTCCTTGCTATCTCCTTTACCGAACTAAGCGATCCTGACTGAACTCCCTAAATCATAAAAATGACTGGGGAAGTGACCTCGCCCTGATGACTGCTCACCCTTATTATTGTCGAACCTAAATTAGTAGATATCACAAGCCTTAACGAAGAGTGAACCTTAACTTTTTCCCTAATCTAATGAGTATCCAACCGCTATACCAGAATTTGAAAACGCTTAACGATGTCTGGCTCCCAGATAGACAAAAATAATCAAAATTGTTCCCACAAAGACTCAAATTCACAACCCGAAAACATATCCACCTCGACCACCTACCAGATCTTTGATAAAAGTTGATCCTATAATACGATGACCTTCCAATAATCAAACCTATACTTAGCAGAACTCACATATTGACGATGGACAAATCCTTGCTCCTGCTGGCCTTAACCAGTAAAGGACAACCGTCATTACTTAGCTGAAAACCAAGAATCCAATACCTTATCTGACTTCCTGACATACAAAACCATTCGAAAACACAACCAATATGGATCCACTTTGCAATTTAATCCGAACAAAATCCTTACAACTTTAAATTATCTTGCTGACCCACATTTGCATTTTTGATCTATCCAAGATCATTTGAGCTCCGAGCTGATCTACCAATGATCTGAAGTGCCAGATTCCAGTCCGGTCGCTGAAATCGACATCCTTTCAAATGAATGTACCACAAGACTCTATTCAAGAGTCTGTATGGCCAAGGTACCCTTAGCTACTTGTATATAGGGCTTCAACAACCCTCCTATTCCAACCAGGGATATCATAACCAACCATCACACTAATGCAATGAAACTTACTTTGCTCTAAATGAATGCTACACGTCCAGTTGTAGTCTTATATCACGACCGACCCCATACGACTCACATACTTCCTTGATTCCACGGATGTTGGGGCCTTCCCATAGTCTCACAACACCTCTATTACTACCTATCAACCTGGTGAATTCTACGGCCACCCCGCAGTCTTAAAACACTTCTATCACTACCTGCCAACCTAGTGAATGTTACAACCACCCCGCAGACTTAAAACACTTCCACACTACCTGCCAACCTAGTGAATGCTACGGCTACCCCACAGTCTTACAACACTTCCACACTACCTGCCACCCTAGTGTATGCTACGGCTACCCCGCAGTCTTACAACACTTCCACACTAGCATGGACCCAACCCATGGTCTTACTGTGCATCTACGATACTAACCATAATTATCATGAGTCGAAACCTCATCCGGCTATACCCTAATCTGGTGTTTAGGTTATGCTTCGAACCCCAAATCCTTCATCAAACAAGAACGTGCAAAGATGCTTTAACACAATCCCTCAACCTGAAACTAATCACATGTAACGTCCGTAGATCAGGGTTAGTCAATTTAGAGACAAGGAACATCAAAATGGATTTTTTATAGAATATTATTTAGGAGGATTAGTCTTAAAAAAGTTGTAATATATGTTACAAGGATTCTGTACATATAAAGAATGTTGAAATCCGAGTTATAACGAAAAAGTTATGACCTGTCGAAGTTTCGCGACAGAACCGGCATGACACAGCGCGACGTAAAAAGTGAATTTACGTTATAGTGATATTTAGCCTTAGTGATCTAAATGAAAGTTGTAGAGCATAGTCTTACCTACGCGTGGATATAAAGAAAGTCAAAAACGAAGCTCGTATGAGGAAGATATGAATTTCTGAAGTTTTTAAATAATTAAAATATATTTATAAAATTATAAATTTGGATAATATCCGAAGCCATGACACCTCCGATCCTATCCACCTAGTACGCCTAGCATACCAGGAGTACGCCCAGTGTACTCCGGTCTTGTGTGGTCCGAGAGATGGCCACGTAGCCCCACCGAGACTTTACCACCTGGTAGCCCCATACAAACTACGCCCCACATAGATCTTCGTACACCCAGCGTATGCATGAAAGAGGTGTTATGCCCCGCGTAAATAGAAGTTACGCCCAACGCAACCTGATGACCAACAACCTATAAATAGAAGACGAGGTCTGCCGATCTTGTATGCTAATTTTCACTTCTCTCCCCTTTTTCTTTCCTCCTCTTGGCAATTTATACCCCCGAAGCCCCGATATCAATTCCGACACCCGAAGCAAGTCCCGAAGCCCCGAAGATCCCAAGAAATATAGTTTTCAAGCCAAAACCCTACCCGCATGAAGCCCAGTTTTGGAGAAAACATCTCAGTTTCAACAAAGAATGTGATTTTAGGAGACGAGGTGCTGTCAGATCATCGTCTTATCAAGTGATTGTATAGTCCCTTTCATAAACACGATTTTAATACAAGTATTGTTTTAATGTATTAAGTATATGTTTTGGGTGAGTGTGTAGTCACTCTCTTCTAACACATAAATATGAAGTATTTGCTATGAAATACGTGCTATGTGTGTATATATTGTTGTTTATTTAAGAGGAGTGCTGAATGGATGTTTTATATAGTTTTAAATGAGTTAAACTATATATGTATTTTATATCTACAAATACGTTGGGTAAAACATGGGTAGATGAGATAGTTGGTGGGTGATAAAAGATGATCTGGATAATGAGATCAAGAGGTTAGTTTTAGATCCGGGAGTATCGATCAGGTAAAGAAATAAACTTGTCATTAGTTCGAGAGTATGGATTAAGACTAAGTTAAATGTCCCTAATCCGGGAGTATGGATTGGGCACGCTTATTGATCCGGGAGTAAGGATCAGCTCAGGAGATTAGTTTTAGATCCGGGAGTATGGATCAGGTGAAGAGATTAGTTTTAGATCCGTGAGTAGGGATTCGGTAAAGAGGAAGGTTTTAGATACAAGAGTTTAGATCGTGTCATTGTGAGGATCGATGGGGTGGGATAAGAGTTGCTTTTATATGGTGAAATTATATAAGCTTGTGAGTTCTAATATATATATATATATATATATATATATATATATATATATATATATATATATATAATATAACATTTTGGGATGAAAACCCTATATGCTAACCAGGCTCCCAAGCCAGACCTACTCAGTTTTCTTTGTATTACATGTTATGGCATGAGAGCATAAGTTGGCTGACATAACGAGAGATTTTGGATTATAGGCCAGTAGTTATGAATAACTGTTGTAAGGTCTATTTTGTTCTGTTTATGCTTTTGGTCTATATTGAACATGACATCCCGAGATTTTGTTATATAATGAAAATACATTTCTTTAAAGAAATGCATTGATAAATTCTTATCATATTTTGTTTTTGGAACAAATTCCGCAACTGTTTTCTATAAAAGATTATTTTGATTTTAAAAATAAAGCATAAAAAAATCGGTCTTTCTGGATGTGAAGTTGGGGATGTCACAGTTGGTATCAGAGCTTTAGTTTAAGCGAACTAGGAATTTGTAGGATTTCTAGACTTAAACTTAGAATGTTAAGTGATAATCGTGAGATGAGTGTCTACCATATTTTAGACACGAGCACTTGTATATTTTAGGAAAGATGCCTAAGATGCTTTTATGTGCTAAATGCTATATGTTTTCCATATATGAAATTGTTTATTCGGATCTATGGTCTAATGCTGACCGGATTTGGAAACCTTATTTGTTTAGAAATCTAAGCGTACGACTACGGTATTGGAACTAGCATGTAAACGTTTCAGAGTGATAAGGATGATTTAATTATTTTTCGTGATTGAGGATCTGAATTCAACATATTCAGTGTATAGATCAAAAATGGTATGAACCAGAAGTGGAGTTGGAAACGTGAACGAAGACAGGAATCAACCACCTGTGATTGAGCGAATACTTGTTGTAGCGGCATCACCTGAGCAAATAACAATGGATGGTGTACATTTGATGATTCAGATGATGTTTGATCATCAAAAGGATGAAACTAGACGTCTGCTTCGGCAGAATCGTGAAGAACTTTCAATGCCGATTGACCAACCCGAGTTGAATGAAGGGCATTCGAAAGGAGGTAACTTCAATAGGATTGTTGGTCAAGCCAACCCACTGTTGGTCAAACAAAACAAACAATAGGGAGGAATTGAAAGACTTGGATGCAAGTACAAAGACTTTTTCACTTGCAAACCATCGACCTTCACTGGAAAAGAGGATCCGATCGAAGTGATGGATTGGATCTCAAAAATGGAGCTAGCCTTCATGACGTGTGGTTGCAGAGGAAAGTTGTAGACCATGTTCGCAGTACGTCAGTTCAGAGGTGGAGGTGTTCATTGGTGGAACACTTTGGGGAAGACCCTAAGCCCTAATGAGCCACTACAATTGACTTGGGCAGAAATCTGCTCGAGTTAGAGAATAGGTTTCTAACATTGACAAAAGGCAGCATGTCAGTTGATGAATACACTAATGCCTTCATAGATACGATGGAGTTTTCTTTGCGCATCGTCCCAAATGAGCTGACTAAAGTTGACCAGTATGCAAAGGGACTCCCATGGGAGTATGCGGTGCCAGTGCGTCAGGTACTTACTCTGGAGGCAGCTATCTGGGCTGCCAAGTCTGTTGAAGATATGATTAAGGGAAGAACCGCTGGCAAGGTTGAAGTTGGTGAGAAAAGAAAGTTTGAAGGATCCTCAAGGTCCGATGAGAAGAGAAAATTTTTGAAGTCTAGTTCGAAGAATAATCACAATGGTGTGATAAGTGCAATAGGAAGCACATTGGGAGATGCTCTAAAGAAATGACCTGCTTGAAATGTGGGAAGACTGGTCATTATGCTAGCGAATGCACAAACAAAAGAGAAGCCTGATTTAAGTATGGTGAAGAAGGACACTTCAAGCAAAACTGGCCAAGAATGGAAGAGATTACAAAGCTAAATGTGCTGCTAAAGCCAAAGGCAAGAGCATTTCAAATGATCCTTGATGAAGCAGATGACAACGCGAGGAATCAAGGATGAGGATTTTATATCCAAAGATCAAGTTATGAAGTAGCAGTGTGAATAGTAACTTATGGTGTAGCCTATTAGAGGCATAATATAGGGTGAACTTGAACTTTCGTGTAATAGTTTCAAGGAAATAATATAAACACTAGTTTTGTTATCTGGTGTGTTAAATGATTTTATGATTTCCTTGTATGGTGACTTGGTCGACTGTGGGACAATACTTGGGACGAGTATGAGTAGGTGTGAAAGGTAGTAGATGCATATACTACTGGAAGCATAGGACTCACACTTGGATCGGGGAAAGTCACAAGGTTACTAAGAAGCTAGTAATTGATTCCATTTTGTTCAAGTGTGTCATTACCCTTGTTTCGGTAATGACTAGTAAGATGGTTGTTATTCGACCCTAGAGGTCATATCAAATTGAGTCCGACTACGATGGGTATGTTACATGGTTCAGAGAACCAAGTTCTAGGTAGCATCTGACTTAAGCCAGAAGATTGAAATCAATACGATCATTGGTATCACGCTCGTTGTTAAAGAAGTTAGTAGCTAGAAATGCTACATGCTAAAATGTGCTTATATCACATTAGAATATGAAGGAAGGTATATTCCATTCTGAAATTTAACTGTAAGAGACCTGAGTATTAGCGTTGCATAATGCGATGAGAGGTCATTAAAGCACAACCCATCGGTCTGTTACAATAGGTAAAGGAAAGTATTTATCCTAAGAAGAAGAAGGAGTCCACATTAAGGACTTATTTTGTAACTTGGGGGTTATGATTGAAATTCCAACATAGTATGAAAAGTAGATGCAAGATTAAGCATCGTCTACAGTCAAGAAGCCTTAGAGTCAAATACTCTTTCGAAGAAACATAGAAGTTACGATTAGTACATCGGATGAAGAGATAACGTATGGAATCATTAACCATGCCCTATTTCGTTGATGATTCGGGGACATAATCATCCTAAGGGGGAGATAGTTGTAACGCCCGTAGATCAGGGTTAGTCAATTTAGAGACAAGGAACATAACAAATGGATTTTTGATAAAAGATTATTTAAAAGGATTAGTCTTAACTAAGTTGTAGTATATGTTACAAGGATTTCATACATATAAAGAACGTTGAAATCCGAGTTATAACGAAGAAGTTATGACCTGTCGAATTTTCGCGACAGAACCGACACAACACAGCGCGACATAAAAAGTGAATTTACGTTAGAGCGATACTTAGCCTTAGTGATCTAAACAAAAGTTGTAGAGCATAGTCTTACCTACTCGTGGATATAAAGAAAGTCAAAAACGAAGCTCATATGAGGAAGATATGAATTCCTAAAGTTTTTAAATAATTAAAATATATTTATAAAATTATAAATTCGGATAATATCTGAAGCCATGACACATCCGATCCTATCCAACCGGTACGCCCAGCGTACCAGGAGTACGCCCAATGTACTCTAAACTTGTGTGGTTCGAGAGACGGCCATGTAACCCTACCGAGACTTCGCCACCTGGCAGCCCCATCCGAACTATGCCCCGCGTAGATCTTCGTACGCCCAACGTATGCATGAAAGAGGCGTTACGACCCACGTACATAGAATTTACACCCAGCTTAACCCGATGACCAGCAGCCTATAAATAGAAGACGAGGGTTGCCGATCTTGTTTGCTAATTTTCACTTATCTCCCCTTTTTCTTTCCTCTTCTTGGCAATTTATACCCCCGAAGCCCTGATATCAATTCCGACACCCGAAGCAAGCCCCGAAGATCCCAAGAAATATAGTTTTTGAGCCGAAACCCTGCCAGCGTGAAGCCAGGTTTTGGAGAAAACATGTCGGTTTCAACAAAGAATATTATTTTAAGAGACGAGGTGTTGTCAGATCATTGTCTTATCGAGTGAGTGTATAGTCCCTTTCATAAACACAATTTTAATACAAGTATTGTTTGAATGTATTAAGTATATGTTTTGGGTGAGTGCATAGTCACTCTCTTCTAACACATAAATATGAAGTATTTGCTATGAAATATATGCTATGTGTTTATATGTTGTTGTTTATTTAAGAGTAGTGCGAAATGGATGTTTTATATAGATTTAAATGAGTTAAATTGTATATGTATTTTATATCTACGAATATGTTGGGTAGAATATGGGTAGATGAGATAGTTGGTGGGTGATAAAAGATGAGCTGGATAATGAGATCAAGAGGTTAGTTTTAGATCTGGGAGTATGGATCAGGTAAAGAGTTAAACTTGTCATTAGTCCGGGAGTATGGATTAAGACTAAGTTAATTGTCCCTAGTCCGAGAGTATGGATTGGGCACGATTATTGGTCCGGGGGTATGGATCAGCTTAGGAGATTAGTTTTAGATCTGGGAGTATGGATCATGTGAAGAGATTAGTTTTAGATCCGTGATAGGGATCAGGTAAAGAGGAAGGTTTTAGATACGAGAGTTTAGATCGTTTCGTTGTGAGGATCGATGGGGTGGGATAAGAGTTGCTTTTATATGGTGAAATTATCTAAGTTTGTGAGTTCATATATATATATATATATATATATATATATATATATATATATATATATATATATATATATATATATATATGATATAAAATTGTGGGATGAAAACATTATATGCTTACCAGGCTCCCAAGCCTGACCCATTCAGTTTTCTTTGTATTACAGGTTTTTGCACGAGAGCATAAGTTGGCTGACATAACGAGAGATTTTGGATTATAGGCCAGTAGTTATAAATAATTGTTGTAAGGTCTATTTTGTTCTGTTTGTGCTTTTGGTTTGTATTGAACATGACATCTCGATATTTTGTTATATAATGAAAATACATTTCTTTAAAGAAATGCTTTGATAAATTCTTATCATATTTTGTTTTGGGAACAAATTCTGCAACTGTTTTCTGTAAAAAAATACTCCGATTTTAAAAACAAATCATAAACAAGTCGGTCTTTTCTGGCCGTGAAATTGGGGATGTCACATCACATACCCTCCATGCACCACCACTAATGCGCAAGGTAACCTGAAATCTCGTTCCTTATGCAATCCTTTTGTCCAAGTGATTCTCCCCCACTTGGATTCAATTGTGCTCTTCCAAACACAAAATTGATAGATTTCTAATCTATCTCGTAGCCAGACTACTTGAAGCTGCCGACAACTTGAGCCCACTAGTACTAGCGATCCATTACTATCCAATCCTAACGAATACACACCTACCAAAATTAAATGAATACCCCCTAGAAATCTCAACAAGCTCAATATTCTCGAGCACTTTCCACTGAATCCACTATAAGTCCTTCATGACTTTATCTAATGATGAAGAACAAGATATCAACTATCCAAAAGGGTACCCAACCAATTCAACGACCCACTTGTACTAGAGTAATTCCCATGCAAAGTTTCAACTGAACACACTTTGAAGGTATGACCTTGACAATTACCGATCTTACACCCACTATCAAGCCAATTCCTCATTGTCTTGTATTCCCGAATGACTCCTATAATTCTTGCATTCAAACCCAACATGCCCACCTTGCGGATTCCTTCAGTTCTTATATTAACAATAACCCTTGCCCTGAACTGACGAATCTTCATTCCAACTGCCACTCTCGATGAATTACTGAATCCTACTCGACTGCAACCTGAGCGAATATAAAACTCCCCTGACATTTCCAATGACCAAACAAATCATGCAAGTGACACCACCATCTTCCTACTACCGCTCCTCTCCTAGCAACAGTAGTGTTTGAGCCCAACAGTTCTTCTATAGGCAACCGCTGTTCCTACCAGAACAATACTAAAACCACTGAAACCTGGCGATATTGGAGAACTAGCCCACTGAATCCTGACCATAGACTTCCATACAATGCCCCCGAACCGATCTCGACCAAAAGCCAAAATAATAACCAAACACATTGGAACCCTCTACATGAGATAAAACCCCTCAATAACACACTAATGATTTACGACATGTAACGTGCATAAAAGAATTCTCGAAGATATAACCCAACAAAAACAGAGAATTAAACCAACGATAACTCTTACTCAAACCAATATAACATTCCATGCAACATAAAATATTGATAACAACCGAAGAAAAAGAAAAAGACAGCATACCCGCAATATTACCAATTGGAGCACTGGCCTCCCCTTGTCTGACACTTAAGTGACCGAATCCTTTCTGTTGGGGATTCTGACCTATCCTTATGACTATTAGAGATCCTCAAAATAATCAGAGCAAGTGCACTCACTACTCCTCCCCTCCTCATCATACATACGACCTTCTTGTGGCTCACTTGGTCATAGAGAAAACATAACGGGCTTGCCCCCTAAGGAAAACCCCTGCTGACTTGATCAATCATGCTATACTTGTAGCAACCCATACCCCTAGAAAGCCAAGATCCATTGTGCAATTTCCCACATGTGATGCACTGACCTCAACCCTGTTGGCCTCTCAATCGCCAATCAAAATTCTTGGGTCTTTTCCTGGGACCCTCCACCACCTCTACCTGATCTGGCCCCAAATCGATCTCCACTCTCGGGCTCTAGAATTCAAATCATTCAGGATCTTGCACCTTGAAATATTCACAAACTCCCTAATATCATCCCGCAACATATCATGATACCTCATGTTCCTCATTTCCTCATAAGTTGCATACTGCAAAACCAATAAAGCCCTCTCCCGGAACTTGGCAGTGATCTCTGCCACAGTCTAAGTAGTTTGGTGGAGATCCTGAAACTCTCCCGCCAACTACTACACCTCAATCACCAATGCAAACTCAGCTTGGAACCTGGCAAAGAAATCATCCCAAGGCATCACATCAATTGCTTCATCACCGACCTCACGTCCTCCCTTCTCCCACCAATCCCATGCCCCGTCCTTCAATAGGCAAGAAGTATATCTGACCTCCACCTCCTTGGGGCAGAAACTCATCCTGAACGCGTTATTCATATCCGCTAACCACCCCTACTGACAATGAGTTCCCTCTCCTCATAAAATGAAGGAGTTCAGCACACACGGAACTCACGAAAAGAAAGAGTGCAAGATCCAACGATGGCCATAACCTCAGCACGGATCGCGCCAAAGCGCTCATCCAAGATCTCCAAAATACCCTCCTTGACAGAACCAAAGATTACAGGATTCTGCTCCAAAACACTACGGGTAATTTCCGAAGAGATGAACTCCCGCATCTGCTCACTATTCGGCTCAGTACCTGCACCTGAGCTGGAACCAAAACCAGACACTCCTTCCTTGGTGCTCATCACCAAACTAAAATACAACCTGAAAATGATCCGAACATACCCAAGAATTCTCTTCCCATAAGCTTCTTAGATTCTCCAAGTCTCTCCATGATTTGAGTATGGATCCTATACTTTTAGTAGTACGGGGCCAATACTACCTTCCACACCTATCCATAATTTCCTCAAGAATCATCCCAAATCCTCTAAGTCACCTTCTCAATCTAATGCACCCAAAAACTCACTAAACAACACAACAAAACCCACTGAACCAATTCCTAGGCTTTCCTAGCTTCCCGACCTCACCCTGCCAGCAGCTGCTGAAGAACTCCTCATAATGTTAGTCACCCACCTCATGAATACATTCATATTCACTTAGTAGCTAACTCCCATTACCTAAGAGTTCCATAAATCACAAAGCAAGCAACATTCAAGTAGTAACACTCCAATCCATAGAACGATTATAGAACATTCAACCCACACCACAACTCATACTAAAGTTTTCCACCCTTACCGTCGGTTGCCTTATACATGCAAATTATGCCCAACTCATGTTATTACCCATATCATGGAGTCCGATGCTCCAACCCCAAGATGTTCGAACCAACAAACAATGTATGAGGGTGACTGTGAAACTCTGTTTGGAAAAAGCACTTGATTCGGAATCTTGAACAAGGCAAACCTCATAAACTGAAGTTCCTACTTCACAAAATGTTTCAGGTACGACACCCAGTTTTCCTCCATTTGATTCCAAATCGTTTCAACCTTCTCAGGTTTAGGGGGAGAATGGTCAACCCTCCCTTGAGTCAAATGTGGATGGATTCCAAGATGCAGTGGATCAATTTGTTGAATTTGATTCCACTCCGATCAAAAATGATGATGTTGCAAATTTCTTCGATTTCCCACCCGAGGATGATGTAAATGTGTCTGGTTCAGAAGTTCAGGGGATCATCATTCTGAAGTTCAAATTATTCAGGAGGAGAAACATAAACCCATTGTTGATGTCGAATCCCATGGTGCTCAAGAACTTCCAAGACTAAACATCTGGACTAAGGATCATCCTCCGAACAAAAGTAATTGGAAATCTAAATGTCGGTGTTCAAAATCATTCTGCCACTAAAACGAATGTCATTTATCAACATTCATCTCAATGGTTGAACTCAAATCTATCAAATAAGCATTAGAACATGATGACTGGATTACAACCATGCATGAAGAGTTAGCAGATTTTTATCATAATGAAGTATGGACTCTCGTTCCTCCCCGTCAGGATCAACCCATTGTTGGTACAAGATGGGTGTTCCGAATCAAGATAGACGATGCATGAGTTATCATTCAGAATAAAGCAAGATTAGTGGCCAAAGGATTCACACAGTTTGAAGGACTTGATTATGACGAGACCTTTTCTCTTGTTACCCGTCTTGAGGCCATTAGAATTTTTCTTGCTTATGCAGCTCATAAAGGCTTTAAAGTTTACCAAATGGATGTTAAGAGTGCTTTTCTTAATGGTGAACTTGATACTGATGTGTATCTCCAACAACCTCCCGATTTTGTCAATCCTTCATACCAAAACTACTGCTACAAACTCTGAAAAGTTGTTTACGACCTCAAGCAAGGTCCCCGCGCGTGGTACAAGACTCTTACCGAATTTCTCAAAGGTTCTAGTTTTCAAAGAGGAATTCTAGATCCCACCCTGCTCCAATGATCAAATGGAAAGCATCTTATGTTGGTTCAAATCTATGTCGACGATATCAACTTTGGATCCACGGATTCATCAATGGTTGCTGATTTCGCTAAGTTAATGGTTATTCGATTCCAAATGATCATGAATCATGAACTAAGTTTCTTCCTATGTATTCTAGTAAAACATACCAATAGAGGAATCTTTATTCACCAAGAAAAATACATTTAGGAGCTTCTCAAAAATATTCGATGGACACCTATGCCTCAGCCAAGGTTCGCATAGGTTTCGGACAAAAGATCCTCTCAGAGCCATTAGGTGTTGCTATCGATGAAAAGAAGTATAGAGGAATGATTGGATCGCTACTCTACTTGAAAGCAAGTCGGCCAGACATCATGTTCTCCACATGTTTTTGTGCCAGATTTCAAGTCAATCCAAAAATGTCTCATCTCTTGGCAGTCTAGCAAGTATTCTGATATCTCAAAGGTACAAAGAGTCTTGGAATCTGGTATCCATCAAATGAGAGTTTCATCCTTCAAGCATATTCCAATTCAAACTATGGCGGTCTCCAACTAGACAGAAAAAGCACCTCTGGTGGCTGTCAATTTTTGTGTGGAAGACTGGTTAGCTGGTCATCTAAGAAGCAGAACTGCATTGATGTATCAACAGCCGAAGCTGAATACATTGTTGCTACTAGTTTCACCTCTCAAGTCCTTTGGATGAAATCACAGCTTTTGGAATATGGTTACTGGTTTCAACAGATTCCAATCTATTGTGATTCGCAAAGTGCCATTGCTATTTTACACAATCCAATTCAACACTCTATGACGAATCACATCGACATATGGTACCATTTCATTAAATATAATGTTTTAAATGGTAACATCGAACTTATTTTTGTTCCATATGATGATGAGATTGCTGATGTATTTACTAAGGCATTATATGAAACTAAATTCAATGGTTTTCTGAACAAAATGGGTATGATGATGCTAGATCCTCAGTTCTTTCAAGAGGGTTGCACTCTCTAATGGTAACATCAGAAAGTAAAATAATTTTAAAGTCAATTCTTGTTCATCTCAGAACTATTCCTTCTCGGATTAATTAGGATCATTTCACTTGTCTTTTTGTCTGACCATGTCTTCTAGTTTTAAGCTGTACAAATTACCTTGTCATTTGAATTTCATGACCAATGTAGTCACATTTGTATTTTTCTAATCACTCTTTGGTGCTTACTTCATAAATCTTATATGAAGATCATCTCAGAACTCAACTCCGAAACGGTATTGAATTCTCATCTCACTTCTATGTACGAGATCAGATCCTTCTTGTCTCGCAACCTCAAAATCTGTTTAACAAGTGTCCACTAAGATCTTTCTTTCTTTTACCTCTAATATTATGTCTGGGTTTGCGCAATCTCGTACTCTATATTATATACAAAGTATTTTCATTCTCAAACTTGGAAGTATCTTATGACAATCTCTCTCGGAACTTTATAGCTTCGAGATTTCTTTTCATAAATCTATCTCGAACCCTTTCAGCTTCGAGATAACTTTCCAAATCCATCTCGGAACCTTTCTGCTCCAAGATCAGTTTTCAAATCTATCTCGAACCCTTTCTGCTTCGAGATCACATTTCAAATTCATCTCGGAACCTTTCTGTTCCGAAACCACTTTTCAAATCTATCTCGGAACTCTTTTTATGCTCCGAGATCTTTCACTTCGAAGAAGTTCAAAAGGTTTTTCATAAAGTAAAAATGAAACATTTTTTTCTTAATAAATCAAATGGTTATTTTTTTAATGATGATCCTAGAAAATCGCAACCTTTTATGCACACGTCTCGATAAAAAGCACATCTTGTCAATCACCGATGGTTTCCATTTTGCACATCTGGCCATAGTGAATTTTCGTCCTTCTAGGTCAATTCATTCCATATGTGGCAACACATTTAATGCAGTCCAAACCCATATCCGGATTTGACCCATTCACCCCTTTATCCAACCCATGTTTCTCTAACCTATATAAACCCTATCAAAACCCCATTTTTCACTTTACACTCACAAAAAAACATTTCCCTTTTACTCTCTCTGCATCAGTTTTGTTCAAGCTCTCATAATCTACAACAATGGTTTCCTATCAATCCTCTCCCAAAGTCTCAAAAGCTGTTCCCAAGAAGAAGTCATCTAAAGGCTCTGCTTCAAGTTCACCAACTGTATTCTCATTGGATCCAATGGACTATGATGTGTCAATTCGTGTCATGATTGAGTTCATTTCTAGCTATCCCATCGTCATTCCTCTCACAAAGATCCGTGATCCACCCTTTCCTTTTTGACTTCTTCATACAACTTTTGAACGTGTCAAACTTGAAGATGACGTACTCGAAACCATGCTTTATGGAGATAGGATTGTTCCAGTTTGGAAGAAGACCTTCCTTGACGCAATCGGTATGCCTGAAAACCCTACAGGTTTTAAATTTCAAGAGCCCACTCCTGAAGAATTTTAGTCGTTCCTTAACAACATTGGCTACGAAGGCAAATTCAAGGCCAAAAATTTCAAGAAATCTGCGGTTCCTAGGTTATGGACCGTTCTGATGCACTTCATCCTTCGAGGTCTCTCCAGAAAGCACGGAGGCGTAGACACTATGAGAAAATGCTGGCTATATGTTCTCTACAAAATATACTCCAGAAAGTCAAATGTCTTTGACATCAAATAAGTATTATGACAGGACTTTCAGAAGTTCTCTGTCTCAAGGAAGCCGCTTGAAATTTCGAATCCAAGACCCTGGGCACTCACCATTCAACAACTTTATAAGATCAAGAATGAACCTATCCCAGTCGACACTGTTCTGAAGGAGGTATTTCTTTCATTTAAGGCTATTAAAACTTATAGACTTCCGAACCAATCTGCCTTTGGTTCCACATGAAGACTACCACAACATATGTTGGCCACTCTAACATCTGAGTCCCCTTATCTAAAACATCACTTGGCGACCTCGATTGTGCATAACCCTACACAGTCCACCCCGGTCATCGTTGAGCCCACCTCAGATGTGGCCAAACCAGTCTCGTTTGGTGGCAAAAAGAAGAAAACTGCTAAAAGGAAGACTTCTCCCTCGAAACCCAAAGCCAGAAAAAGAACCAAAGTCGACATGTCCTCTCAAAAGGAATGTGTCAAAGACATTCAGACTGACTCTGTTCATCCGCTCACTCCTCTTACCCACTCTTTCGAAGTAACCTTCGAAGTTTCAAAACACATAGCACACACTCATGGGGAATCTCCTCATAATCCACCCTCACCTTCCCAACAAGGTGATGTCGGTGTTGAACATAGTTCCTTGCACACCCTCGAACAAACCCACAAGTCATTTCTGAAATCCCCCCTTCTTTCACACATGCATGATTTGAGACCCCTGTCTCGTATCCCAAGCATTCTGAAGTAGGAGCTATCCCTCCTACCTTGGATGCCGTAATTGGTCTGATACCTGGTATAAGTATAGGACGATCAGATTCTAATGATCCACTCTAGTCAGATTTTGTTAGCAGGGCACATACAAGGCATCCTGAGCTTACAAGATCACATGTTGAAGCTACTTTTATCTCGATGAGGAATAGAGCAATCCAGAGCAACTTCCATTCGTTGCCCCCATTAGATGAAGTCATTGATATGGAGTTTGCTTCTGGAGAAACTCAACAAGACAATCCTATCTCAGACGATCCTCCCAAATCTCCACATAACGATGTCTTCCATCAAGATCCAGATGAAGACATATCAGACAGTTTCCTGTTTGATGATGATAATGCCTTGATTGTTGTGCCTCTATTACTCTCATCATTTCATCTTTTGCATAAACCATCATCCTCACGACCACTGTACGATTTAGGCCTCTCCTCATCTTCATCAGAGCCTGTTGATGAAGAAATAAAAATTGATGATTAATCTTACCTTCACCTTGAAGGAGAAGCTGAATCCACTCCTCCTAAGCATAATCAAATAGCAACTGCAACACATCCTGGCCCCTTAGAAACGCCAGTGAATTAAGAAGGTGATCAAGCCAAGTCTCGAAACTCCACCTCGGACACGAAATCATCAACTGGACATTATGCTGATCCTTTTGCCTTGTTGGAACTCCAAGACAATGTATATGCATCTATCAAGAAGGTTAAATCAACTGAAACCTCCATAGCTGGTCTTGATGCCAAAGTTGATGCCAAGGTTTCTGGTCTCAACTCCAAGTTGGATTCCATTTTGCTCTCCCTTTCCGAAGTCACGAAAGTTGGTCCTTCGGAAGAAGAGCGCAAAGACCAATTGGATCAACTGATTTCCCTCCGACTCAAGCATACAATTGAGGAGGTTTAATAGAATTATAACGCCAGTCTTGACCACTACCTCGACACCATCACAACAATGCTGAAAGTTCACGACGACATGATCAGTGCTACAAATGAATTGATCAAACAAACCCATGTTTGTCACGAGAAGAAAATTCAAAGAATGGAGAAGGAGATCAAGAAGAAAGATGAGATGAACTTAATTATGCAACAAGAGTTAATCAAACTCATTAGAGCATGTTGGAACATTGTGGATGTTCCAAACCACAAATTTAATGAAATGCTCTCCGTTCTTGGTCAACTCTTCGATCACTTGAAAGCTCAGGCTCCCGCATCTGAAGATTATGATGTTTTAACCTTGAGAATGAATACGAGCTTCCAAAAAGTGTTTAAATGATTATCGGAGCTCAAGGAATCTATAATGCTTGCCTCGGTTATTGGTCCATCTGATGCAAGAGGGGGAGTAGGGCCTAGCAGGAGAAATCAATCCATTCCATGGAAGTCAACCTCAAAATTTAAATTCCAAGATGAAGAAGAATATAATGATGACTCAGTTCAGATCATTCCTAATAATACTCCTTCAAGTTATGAAGATGGTGATGAAGATGATAAGTACATTACCAACACAATAATACGAATTCAAGCTCCCAAAAAGTTTCCAGCTAAAATTCTTTCCGAGGAAGAGCAACGGATAGCTGATGTACTGAAAAGAAGTCGTGAAGTAGCAAAGGCAAAAACTAAGCTAATAGTTGACGCCTTCCGGGCCACCAAATCGATGATGCCTCCGATTCCCTCGCCCAGAATAACTCCTATTGATGAAGGCTCTCCTCTTCGGAAGCCTGATGATATTCCGGAAGAGCCCATAATTTCCTCTCCACCCAAGTTTGTTATTAATGAAAATATGCAACATTTGCTCTCTTCTCTCAAGAAGCAACAAGACAAAGGCAAAAAGCCCATCTTGGAAGTTCACAGTTCGGTACCTCGTTCAAAACAAAATTGTGGTTGGTCTCAGGAAGAAATAAATCACAACCTCGAGGAAGCATCCGGATCCAAGCCTTAAAAGATAATCCTCATCCGATGCAAGGGCTTTCCCCCCTATGTCGTGAAGGGATAATACATGATTTGGACATCATTCGATTCATGTATTATGATCTGCCAAACCAAGATTCGGATCAAATTGACTTACCCATCTCTCCATACGACAAGTTGTACATCAAGTTTGCTCCTCTCCACCTAGAGGATGATTCCCAAATGATCATCCGGACAGAAAGAGAACGATTGAAGACCTTCTACTCCAAGAACGCACTTCCCCAGAAAGAAGTATGGCCTCGGAAGAGAATAACCAAGATCTCTAGGTTTGGAAGGAAAGTACTGAGAAAATTTAACTTGAATTGTATGTTGTACCGATAATACATTATCTAAAATAAATCAACTCAACTCACCATCAAAGATTCCGACTTCCCAAACATCAATCCAAACGACATCCTGACAATCATTGCACACTTCCGAAGCCATCACAATGACGAACTTAGCATTGGAGCCTAGCACACCGCTTTGAGTTTTCTCAAAGATTATATAGTTGAGTTATGTCGATGTGATTTTGAATTGGATCATTTATTCGGAACTGAAAAGTTCTTGGCAAAGATCAACTTCAAACTTCCAGAAGAAGAAATATTGGCAGAAGGGCCAATCGATGAATCGGTGCTAGGATTCATCTATATTCAAAAGAAGACAAACCAGAAAGACTTTTTTTAAGTCTTAGACAAGCATCTAGTTCCCTCCAAAGCTCTTCGGAAGTTCATTAATCATGCTAAAGTCAAATGCCCCTGAACATGTAAAGACCAAGTTTATAAGCCAAATCAAGTGGTATTTTGAAGTCATAGATTGGCTGTACATGGCATATGTGTTTACCAAGGAAGAAGCGAACTGAACTGACTAAATTGCTAAGTTCACTTAGGGGGAGATTGTTGGAACTTGAAATTGAACCTCTAGCAATCACAACTTATGAAGATCAGAAGTCAGCTTGCTGAGATGTGAAGTGGTACGAGATGAGTTTATGGCACGAGATAAGGATAAAGTCCAAAGTAAAAAAAAAAATTAGTTAGTGCCTGGATCCGAGATTGTCTATGTGCTCAACATTTATTAATCTTGTCTTTTTCTGTGATGCAACATTTCAAAGGACTAAGTCTCTTTAGTTTATTTGGATAATCAGAATGTCAGAAGTAGTGTGATTATCTAGTCCTTTGTATGTTTCTCAGTTTGTACGATGTTCCTCCTTGACTATTTAAGGAGTGTTTTAATGACAAGAATAGCACAGATTGCTTCTCCAAAGATAGATAAAACTTCATTTACTTCATTTTCGTTTTGTTCTCACATCAAATCTTTTATAACATTCTCATTGTTCATTTATTGTCTTTACATTAATCATACTTGAAGTTTCTTCATTAAACACTTGTGTACTTTGTTGAACATTTACTTCAAGTCTTGACTGGTTATACCAGACTTGACTGGAACTTCAATTAAGAGCAGACATCGATCTTTGATTTTGTAAGGTTTGAGTTTTCAAACCTTGTCCTTGTGCATCGTTCTTTGAACTCACATGTTTATGTAAGCATATTGGTATTACGAAGAGGTAAGTACTTACTTTAATTTTATAAATTAAAATTACTTACAAAATCTAATTATGTTGGTTAAAATAAAAAGGTAATTTCTTTTACGTTTTCATATTTGGTTGCAGTAAAATTCTCTAATTAAAAATAGAAGTAGAAATGAAAGTAGATGGTATAATAAGAATAATTGAAACTAAGATGGTAGCTTTGTGCTTGTGAATTCATTGTCATTTGTGATTAATTATAGAAATTGATCCTTAGACGTACGCTCTGATGGTGATTATGAGCATTATTTATTGATAAGCTAGAATAAACGAATGTACATCTATAGCTTATCAGAAGTTCAAGTTAGTTTCATCATTTGACCATTACAAAATGGGTGATATTTGAATCAATTTGATAAAAGTTAAGATTTGCTAATATTGAAACTAGAAAGTAATTAAGCAATTTCAGCTCAATCACTGGAGAATATTTTTTTACATTGTTTCTTAGCTCTATGGTTCGAGTTTGTTCAAAATTCAATCCCACTAAAGCTAAATGTATTGTGGGTTGGTATATAATTCAGGCATATGAGGCTGTCAATGAAGCGTTAAAACAATCTCAAGGTTTGTAATTTCTCTATGTGACTTTTATTCAAGGGATCTCATTACCCACACTAAATTGTCAAGAATAGGATCTAAAATCAAAGGTTCCTAAACTTTTGGAATCAGAACTAGAACCAGTTGCATTGATTCTTGAAATTTTGTAATTGTTTACAGAACCAGTATTGGATCAAGCGGTCCGGTTCTAGGTGTGTGTGTGTGTGTGTTTTTTTTTTTTTTTTACTACAAAATAAATACATCCATGACTTTTTTGACATTTATCTATATTGAATTTAGATAAGAATAATTGTTGTGCACCTACTCATATTATTTCAACAATTTTGTCTATGAAATTATTTTATAACAAATAAATTTTTTTTTTAATTTTAATTTGAGGATGAGGATCCATACTATGCATGGGTACCAATGTGCACAATAGAAGATTTTTTTTTTTTTTTACAAATAATATCAACTTACTTACATTTCTCCACCCAAAACAGTATGTTGATTGCTCTTGTTGGTAAAAAAAAATTTAAGTTGGTTGCTATTTTTAAACATGCTTAGAAGTATGTTGCTAATTTTAAACATTAAAACAATATAAGTTGGTTGCTATTGTCTATAATAGAAATAAGTTGATTGTTATTGTTTAACATGTGTAAACATTCGTTAATCTAGGTGTATGTGCCCAAGTTTTTCTCACTCAACAAAAAGTATTCCACATAATACAAAATTAATTCTCTATTACTTTTTTAGTTGTGATTTAATTTTTCTTTTTGTCTACATAATACAAAATTCGTTAATCTAGAAGTATGTTGATTGCTGTTGTTGGTAAAAAAAAATTTAAGTTGGTTGCTATTTTTAAACATGCTTAGAAGTATGTTGCTAATTTTAAACATTAAAACAATATAAGTTGGTTGCTATTGTCTATAATAGAAATAAGTTGATTGTTATTGTTTAACATGTGTAAACATTCGTTAATCTAGTCGTTAATCTAGGTGTATGTGCCCAAATTTTTCTCACTCAACAAAAAGTATTCCACATAATACAAAATTAATTCTCTATTACTTTTTTAGTTGTGATTTAATTTTTCTTTTTGTCTACATATTACTCCTGTCATATTACATTATTTTTTTTGTATGTTTTATAACAGTTATATCATTCTATTATATTTAATTGTTGTTGTCATATTCCATATAACAAATTCAAATGTGTGTTCACAATTTTGTTTTCCTCATAAATCATGAACTAAATAAGATTATTTAAAATTCTTAACCATTTAAAATATTATTTATAGATAATAATCATAAACTCACAAATATATACATCAAGTATTGTATATATAAATAGTTGTTTGTAATTGTATAATTAAAAAATGATATTTTTTTGTATTATATAAACTTTTTATTTTCAACCGTTTAACACACGTATAATGTATTATACAAAATTTTCACACATTAAAACAAAATTTTGAAACAAATTTTAACGGATAAATTACAAAAATTAATACAATAATAGAAATAAAAAGTAGCATTTTATAATATTAATAATAGCCAAATTATTATTCTTTGATATGTAGTCATTTATATATACTTGACTTGATTGTATTGTTAAATTAATATATATATATATATATATATATATATATATATATATATATATATATATATATATATATATATATATATATATATATATATATATATATATTAAAGATATGAAGCTTAGGAATAATAAACTGAGTATTTTTTTGGCAGAAATGGTCCATGCAGTTTGCTCCTTATTTTTTTTTAATTATTTTGACATTTTTGGTCATTGTAATCAATATTTTTACACTTTTTAGGAACCTTTTAATATTTAAAGTTTGGCCACAAAACTTTAACGGTTTGACAAATTTGATCCATTTTCTAAAAATTTGCTGATTCCTACCCCTTTAATTTTTTAACCGTTTTAAAACTTCTGATCCTTGCAGTCAAAGCTTTTACATTTTTTCATAAAAACATGAAAAAAACGGTCTGGGGCAAACTCCGAACTTTTCATCATTGCACTTTCTACGTCTGTCATATTTATCAATTTGGAAACAATATTGAAAGCTTCTGACCCTCACATAGCGGGGTAACCTTTCTAGTTATTTTTTATAAATATATAAAATGGTTTTCTCACGACATAAATATATAACATGTTAGGATAGCATACCAATTACATGTTACATGTGAGGGCACCAATAACTATTTTTAGTTTTAAAACTGAACGCCTTTATCACTTTCTCTTGATAAAGAAAAATACTTTTTATGGCCCTTCTTTTTATAAGTTTGAAACTACTTTTAGCTGAAAAAAATGAATTAAGGAGGCAAAGAACCCAGCAAAACTGTACTCCTTTATCTCTCAATGATTCATCAATCTGCTGCAAAAGCAAACTTAACCCCTTGAGCTCTCTTCGTTGCTTGGTATGAATTTACATTCTTTGTTACTCTTGATCTATCACCTTTTTCAGATTTTGAATCTCGGAAGCACCAAGAAAGAACAACGTAAGAAATGCTAGGATCAACTCGAGGATTCTCCATGGGGTTTAGGATAAAAAGTTTAAATTTACAAGGGGATGTATCTTGCGCGTACTGGTGACAATCAACTCCGTACTCTTTTGCAACCAAATACCTGAATTAAATGGAAACTGATTCCAATATTTCCATTCAATTCGTCTCCCCGGTACAATCACTGCATAATTCAACATGAGTTATAATGTTCAAATCTGATGTTGTTAATTTTAAAAATTAAAAAAAGTACATTCACTAAAACTAAAAAACAATTTCAAAACTTAGAAAAATACCAAAATTGAAAAAAATAGAAATAAAACAAACATAAAAAATTACCAAATAAAACTAATTCATATTCTCAAATCTTGATAGATGGATTCTTTCGATTCATAAAATATCTTCAAATTTCCGCCCTCATAATCGTCGAATTTTATTTTCAAAACATCCAAATCAACATTCATTCGTGATGCCTATTGCGTGTCTCCAATTTCTTGTTTTACCCGAGTCATTACCTCAACCTTGTTCTCTTGTAGTTCGACATATTATCAAATTTTTCTCTAAAATGATTAGTTACGCTATAATCGAACTTCTTGAACCCAAATCGGAAGTCACTTTCTTTGCTTTATTTCTTTTGACCAATCGGCATAGATGTTGCTCATCTTATAGATCTATCAGCTCATCATTGATGTCGATGTGTGTCCAACCGTATGATTCTTGTGATTCTATACATCCACTAACATTTCTTGGATGCTTCGAACCGGAAGAAGAATTCGATTCTTCAGTATGTTTCAATTCCCTCAACTTAAAAAAAAAAAAAAAAACAATATCAAAACTTAAAAAAAAAACACGAAAATTAAAAAAAGAATAAAAATATAAACATAAAAAATTACCAAAAAAAACTAATTCATATTCTCAAATCTTGATCAGACGGGTTCTTTCATTGCAAATAATATCTTCAAATTTTCGTCCTCGTAATCGTTGTATTTCATTTTCAAAACGTCTAAATCAACATTCATTCATGATGCTGATTGAATTTACGCAACTTCTTGTTCCACCCGAGTCATTACCTCCTTGTTCTCTTATAGTTGACATATCGAAAGTAACGCTATATCCGAATTTCTTGAACCCAAACCAGAAGTCGCTTTCTTTGCTTTATTTCTTCTGACCGATCGACATAGATGTTGTTCATCTTATAGATCCATCGGCTCATCATTGATGTCAATGTGTTTCCAGTCATATGATTTTTGTGATTGTATACGTCCACTGACATTTCTTAGATGCTTCAAACCAGAAGAAGGAGTTGGTTCTTTAGTATGTTTCCATTTTGGAAAAACCTTCAACTTTAGTCAAGGTTGGAAGTAGGAGACGATTTGCGGGTTGGTGTTGATTTTTCATGTAGTTCCATGGCCGCACTAAAGAAATGAAATTCGTTTGACTCATTTTTGTGTAAGTTGGTGAGGCTCATGAAAATTTCGTTGAATTCGATAATTTTCAACCTCATATCATGACATTTCGAAGTAATTTGGCTGGGATTTATGTTTTCATATCCCATTGACCCATAGAAATGGTTTGGACATTTTCCCAAAAATAAATTTCTATTTGAGCATCTCCAATGTCGGAGTCTTACGAATACAAAAATTACGCCATTGCTAATTTCAATTTTTCCCCCTTCGTCCAACTCACCCTTCTTATGGTTTGAGCGGTATGTAATAGAGCAATAGAAGAATGATATGACAAAAAAATAAGGTAGTGTATTGTTGTATGTATAGGTGTAAAATATGTTTAAAAAAGTTCTAAGTAATTAGCCATAGGGAAGGGCTAGTCAACACAAGTCAAATGCCAAATCCTTCCTTCTTTATTTGATTGGATGTCATACAATGTGGTGACCACCACAAGCCATCACGACCACGGACCACCAAGAGCCACCGGGGTGGTGTAAACGCTCGTAGTCGCATGCCATGTGGCTACGAGAGGGCTTCATGTTAACCATTTGTAACATCCAAAAAAATCAGGATAAAATTTTTCATTTTTTATTTAAATAAAATCAGTGTTTTCATAAAACCCAAGTCACAAACATAAGTGTCAAATACAAATGTCCCGAAAATCATAGTATCCAAAACAGGCGGAAATCAAAAACTACAGAGAATGTGTACGATCAAGCCTTCGTCTTTCCCCGATCATCTGAAGTACCTAAAACAAGAACTCCACAACTATAAACCCAAGCTTAGTGAGTTTCCCAAAATACCCAAAACATTGGAACTATAATTGCAGTGCATGCATATAGGGTTTGTTGGCCATAGTCTCAACTCAACCCATCAGGGTTTGTTGGTCCACCGTACGAAGTAGGACCTCAACCCAACCATTCGGGCATGTTGGCTTCCCGCCTCAACCCAACCATCCAAATATGTTGACATGTGCAAGTAACAATTAAATATATATAATGGTCCTATATCATGTACATAACACAATGAATGAGCCAGCTTTGGTGCCTTCGATCCAAAGGCATAGTGAGAAAACTCACCTCAAACCAAGATGATAACTAAAAAGAACGAAACTTAGTGAGAAAACTCACCTCAAACCAAGATGACAGTTGAAATGTAACATCCAGAGTTTCGGGTATGATTTAATTTTAATTAATTATTCAAGAAAGAGGAGGGACTCTACAAGTTTCTGCCACGACTCGTCGAGTAGGTGAGGAAGTTTCCGCGAAACTCCGCGACCAGAGTCGACGAGTCGGGCATATGACTCGCCGAGTCTGCGCTGGCAATTGAAACCCTAATTCCTGGCTTTTGGAGCCTATTTAAGGGCACTTATAGCCTCCCTTTGCGGCTACCAGTCCCTTGAGAGAAACCCTAAGTGAGCTAAATCGTTTGTAAGGAAGGAGAGGCCATATTTGATCTTTCTATCATTGGTTTAGCAAGAGGAAGGTGATCAAGATCAAGAGGAGGTTGAAGGAGGTGCTATTTGGAGGAATTCTGAGTTCAAGAGTGCTTATTTGAGGTATAATCTTGATCCATCTTCTGTTTTGGTGATTGTTTATAGAGTTAGGGTTTTCTAGACCCTTTGGTAGATGGTTTTGTTGAGTATATGGTTCCTTTTTGTATTATGGTCTTGGATCTGGATCCATAGAGGTCCAGAGATCTTACTCCTTTGAGATTTATGAGGATTGTTGGTGGATATGAACTTAGGATGCCATATTAGAGGTCATTTCTTCAAATAGAACCTTGGAGCCTTTACATGGGCATCAAGCTTCGAACTTTACGTAATTATTGGGACTAGAAAGGATAGATCTATTGAGTAGAGCATCAGATCTGACCTCAGGAAGCCATTTGAAGTTGAGCATGGACTGGACTCACCGAGTCCATGAACAGACTCGACGAGTCGAGTCGAGTTGTCCCAAGACTGTGAATCTAGAGAGTGACCCGCCGAGTTATGTGAGTGACTTGGTGAGTCAAAAGAGAATCAGAGGAGTAGAGTTCATGACTAGAATCGCCGAGTCCTTGAGACAACTCGACGAGTTTGGTCAAGGTTGACCATTGACTTCGTTGACTTTTAGGGTTTCGGTCGACAATTGTACTTTTGGATCAGGAAGGGGTAAAATGGTCTTTTACCCTTCTGTGGGATTGTAGAATGGGGTGTAGTCTAGCCTTCAGAGCCGTTAACGATTGAAATAATTACTTTATGTGATTAGGCGGGGCTAGGTTGTTGTTTCGAGGTTCAGAGATACTGAGTTGTGATTTTCTGAGACATTCCCGAGGTGAGTCTTCTCACTATACATTACCTAGTGTGGTAAACATGAGCAGACCGGAGGGTATTATATGTTATGTGCTATTTGTGTATATGTGTTGTGATATATGTATGCTATGTGATATAGACCGGGCCGGGTGGTCCAATGACATAGATCGGGCCGGAGGGTCCAGCGAGACAGACCGGGTTGGAGGGCCCAACGATACGGAACTGGAGGGTTCCGCTGAGACACATCGACCAAAGGGTCATATTGTAGCCTTGAGTGGTGTATGTGCTGTATGTGGTATTTTGGGGAACTCACTAAGCATTTATGCTTACCGTGTTGTGTGAAATGTGTTTCAGGTACCAACGAGGATTGCGGGAAGGCGCCAGCTTGATTGTACACATTGTGGGAGTATTTTGATGAGATTCTGGGGAGATGTTTTTGGATACTTATATTTTGAGATGGATGTTTATGATTGGAGATACATTTTGATTTTTAATAATGAATTATTATGTTTTTGAAAAGTGAAAAATTGGTTGAATTTTTACGGTGTTACAAGTTGGTATCAGAGCCTTGGTTTGAGGGATTCGGATTCACCTTCGGGTGTATTTGAACTCAAACTGAGGATTTGAGAAACATTTTATAAAACAATTTTTTTTTTTCTAAAAGTAAAAGAATATGAAGGAGATGGAAAGAAGCAGTGTGTACAATCAGCAAGCGCCTGAATGGTGATTTCCCAAAATACCCTTACATTTTATATTATGAGATATTATGTGAGGAGTTATACATGCTTGAGTAGGCTAGGTAATCATGATAGGACTAGAGTGACCTGATTTGTGATGCCTTAGCCTAGGAGATTTCTGTTGCTAAGAGAGTACTTGTGAGTGAGTAGGTAGCAGTGAGGATCTTATGAGAGGCTGATTAGGGTATAGCCTGTATGGGGTATGCTTGTGATTTGGAATTCTGGGGGAGAAGACTGGAGTAAGTACTGATACGATGTGGAAGGTAGTATAGGGCCCGTACTACTGGAAACATCGGATTGGTAATCAGTCTGACTAAGAATCCTTAGGAAACCAAAGAATCAAGTAGGGTGAGTGATCGAGTGTGAGTGATCTCGATTGAGTCTCTGATTATTTTGTGATTTTATTTCAGAGACAACATGGTGGTTACGAGACGACATGACGGGGACAGTGGTACCAGTGATGAGGAGATTCGGAGGATCATTCAGGAGGAGGTAGCTGCGGCTATTTGGGCGGAGATTCCCGAGATGTTTGGGTCTATTAAGACCACATTGATGGATACGTTTGACGAGCGTTATGCTGCTTTGAATGATGTTGTTGTTGCCGCAACCACTGCAGTTGTTGCTGCTGTGAGACCCCAGGGTGGTGACTCGTTATTGTACCAAGAGTTCAGCAACACGAAACCACCAGAGTTCGATGGTATGCAGGATCCGATCGCTGCGATGAGGTGGATTTCAGACATCGAGGGGTGTTTCTATACGTGTTCGTGTTCGGAGCACTTGAGGGTTCGGTTCGCGCTGAACCATCTTCGCTTGGGGGTGAAGGACTGGTGGAAGTTTGTGACCGCAGACTTTTCGATGGCAGAGCTAACTGCAGTGACCTGGGAGAGGTTTACTGCGATGTTCCGTGATGAGTATGTTCCCCCGGTCGAGAGGGAACGTCTAGCCCAGGAGTTTCTGACCCTCAAGTAGGGGACTGAGTCAGTGACAGTGATTACGAGGATGTTCCATGAGCGGGCGTTGTTTTGCCCTGAGCAGGTGTCTACCGAGCAGGCTCGTATGAGCCGTTATCCGAGCATAGTGAGGAGGGATATCCGTGAGTTCGTGGCGAACTCGACTTACCGGACATTTGCTGAGCTCTAGGAAAATGCCCGGAAGAAGGAGATCAAGCTAGAGACTCAGGCGAGGGAGGAGGCTGAGACTCAGAGGGGTGATCGACGACTGGCGCAGTCGCAACCGGCCGCCAAGCGGGCAAAGCCCGCTGATTCGAGGTATGGTGGTCTGAAGGGCCGCACCTGTGGGAAGTGCGGCAAGAGCCATGATGGGGTGTGCAAGACGGGGGTGTGTTACAAGTGTGGGAAGGAAGGTCACTATGCGAGGGATTGCCCTAAGGGGTTCTCGGTTTGCTTTCATTTCAACCAGACTGGCCATCGGAAGGCCGAGTGCCCCCAGCTTCAGAGATCAGTGCAGGGATCTGCACCTGCTGCTAGAGTTACTGAGACTCGGCCAATGAAGGTTGAAGCACTGAAGCCTAGGGAGGAGAGCCTTCTAGTTGACTGCGGAGGAGGTCCGCGCAACGCCTGACGTCGTGGCTGGTATGTATTCTTTCATGTATTTACTTTTATGTTGAGATATTGTGCTTATATTATGATATGCATAGGTACTTTTCTTGTGAGTTCTGTACCTGCCTTGGTGTTATTTGACACGGGTGCGAGTCAGTCTTTTGTATCTTTGGCTTTTATTTAGCACATCAGTATTAGTCGAGAGGCATTGAGTCGGCCTCTAAGAGTTTCCATAGCTGACGAGAGAGCGGTGTATGCTACAGAGGTGATTCGAGGTTGTGTACTCGAGATTTTTGAAGTGGAGTTTCAGATTGACTTAGTCCCTATCGCGATGGGAGATGTTTGCATCATCGTGGGCATGGACTGGTTGAGCAGATTTGGAGCGGTCATCGACTGCAAGCGACAGCTGGTGACCATAGGGGACTCAAGTAGGGGAGCTCTTACGGTGTACGACGAGGGTACACGTTCTGGGTCAGCATTTTGTTCAGCCACTAGAGCGAGACAGAGTCTGCAGCAGGGCTGTAAGGGATTTGTAGCGTATGTGATGGATACGAGGGTTGATTCAGAGAGATCGAGGTTAGTTGATGAGGTTTCGATAGTGCGTGAGTTCCCGGATGTATTTCCAGAAGAGTTACTGGGTGTGCCTCCCGAGAGGCAGGTTGATTTCAGTATCGATTTGGTTTCGGGGGCTGCGCCTATCGCCAGGGCGCCCTATCGCCTTGTGCCTCCAGAGATGCGGGAGTTATCCTCTCAGCTTGAGGAGCTGCTGGGGAAGGGGTTTATTCGGCCGAGCAGTTCACCGTGGGGGCACCTATCCTTTTTGTTAAGAAAAAGGATGGTTCACACCGGATGTGCATTGATTACCGGGAGTTGAACAAGTTGACGGTCAAGAACCGTTACCCGTTGCCGAGGATCGACGATTTGTTCGATCAGTTACAGGGAACATCTTGGTTCTCCAAGATCGATTTGAGGTCTGGATATCATCAGGTGAGGGTGCGAGATGAGGATATCCAAAAGACAGCGTTCAGGACTCGTTATGGGCATTACTAGTTCGTGGTGATGCCTTTCGGGCTCATTAATGCACCGACGGTGTTCATGGACCTCATGAATAGAGTGTGCAGACCAATGTTGGATCACTCGGTGATCGTATTCATCGACGACATATTGGTGTATTCGAGATCCAGAGAGCAGCATGAGGAGCATTTGAGAGAAATCCTCGGGGTTTTGAGATCGGAGAGGCTTTATGCCAAATTCTCCAAGTGTGATTTCTAGTTACGAGATGTCCAGTTCCTAGGGCACCTCGTTAATCAGAAGGGGATATTGGTCGATCTGGCCAAGATCGAGGCGGTGATGAGTTGGAAGGTGCCAAGGTCACCTATAGAGATCAGGAGTTTCCTAGGATTGGCAGTCTATTACCATAGATTTATCAGGGATTTCTCCAAGATCGCCGTGCCACTCACCAAGTTGACCCGGAAGGGTGTTGCTTTTTTATGGGGCCCAGAGCAGCAGGCCTCCTTCGAGACACTTCGCCAGAGACTATGTGAAGCCCCAGTGTTCGCCCTTCCAGAGGGAATGGGGGATTTCGTGGTGTATTGTGACACATCGATATCAGGGTTGGGGGTGGTGCTTATGCAGAGGGGTCATGTGATAGCATACGCATCGAGGCAGCAGAAGCCTCATGAGACGAGGTATCCCACCCACGATCTAGAGTTAGGGGCAGTAGTGTTCGCCCTCAAGATCTGGCGTCACTATCTGTATGGGGTCCGGTGTACCATATACACGGATCACAAGAGCCTGAAGTACTTGATGGATCAGCCCAACCTGAATATGCGACATAGGAGATGGTTGGACGTGGTAAATGATTATGACTGCGAGATCCTGTACCATCCGGGCAAGGCTAATGTTGTAGTCGATGCCCTGAGTCGTAGGGCGGAGAGCGCCCCGATGCGAGAGGTTTGCTTGAGATTGACAGTGATGACTCCGGTGTTGGACACCATTCGTTGGGCCCAGGTTAAGGCCATGAGACCAGAGAACCATAAGAGAGAAAGGGTTATCAGGCAAGTATCGGAGTTCATTACCGATAGACGGGGGCTTATGACATTTCAGGGTCAGATTTGGGTACCGTTTGTGGGCGGGACGCGTACCATTTTGATGGAGGAGGCGCATCGATCGAGGTTCTCGATCCATCCCGGGGCCACTATGATGTCTTTGGACCTGAAGAGAGAATATTGGCAGCCATGTATGAAGAGGGATGTCGCGTGGTTTGTAGAGAGATGCTTGACCTGTCGCAGGGTTACGACTGAGCATCAGCGTCCACATGGTAAGCTGCAGCCATTAGAGATTCCCGAGTGGAAGTGGGAACATATTACGATGGATTTTATCACCAAATTGCCGAGGACTGCGAGGGGCGTCGATGCAATTTGGGTGATTATAGACAGGTTGACGAAGAGTGCTCATTTCCTTGCTATCAGTGAGAGCTCTTCCGCTAAGAGGTTGGCACAGATGTACGTGAGGGAGGTGGTATCGCGGCATGGAGTACCGACCTCGATTGTCTCAGATCGAGATGTGCATTTCACTTCCAGATCCTGGAAGAAATTTCATGAGGAATTGGGTACGAGGCTGCATCTTAGTACCATATACCACCCACAGACTGACAGGCAGAGTGAGCGGACGATTCAGACGCTCGAGGACATGCTACGAGCATGTGTGTTGGATTTCGGAGGGAGTTGGGACATGTATTTGCCCTTGGCAGAGTTTTCCTACAACAACAGCCATAATTCGAGCATTGGTATGCCACCCTTTGAGCTGTTGTATGGGAGGAGGTGTCGGACCCCCATTTGTTGGGGAGAGGTAGGGCACCGTGTGATGGGTAGTACGAAGATAGTGCTTCAGACGACAGAGCAGATACAACAGGTCATACAGAGGTTGTTGACTGCTCAGAGTCGCCAGAAGAGTTATGCGGATAGGCGCCAGTCCGAGCTCGAATTTCAGGTCGGCGACTTCGTGCTCCAGAAGGTCTCTCCTTAGAAAGGAGTGATCTGATTCAGGAAGAGGGGCAAGCTGGGGCCCCGATATATTGGACCTTTCAGGGTGATCGCGAGAGTAGGCAGGGTAGCCTACCGCTTAGAGCTGCCTGCAGAGTTGAGTCAGATTCACGATACCTTCCACATGTCCCAGTTGAGGAAGTGTATCGTTGATGAGTCGCCAGTGGTTCCATTAGAGGATACCCAGGTGGATACGGGTCTGAATTATATTGAGAAGCCAATTGCGATTCGAGATCGGAGGGTAAAGGTTCTGAGGAACAAGGAAGTGCCTCTGGTTCTGGTCTAGTAGCAGCACAAAAAAGGATCCGAGCTGACGTGGGAGGTAGACTCGGAGATGATTGAGCAGTACCCCGAGCTGTTTCCAGCGCAAGACTTCGAGGGAGAAGTCTGATTCTAGTGGGGGAGAATTGTAACATCCAGAGCTTCGGGTATGATTTAATTTTAATTAATTATTCAAGAAAGAGGAGGGACTCTACGAGTTTCTGCCACGACTCGTCGAGTAGGTGAGGAAGTTTCCGCGAATCTCCGAGAACAGACTCGACGAGTCGGGCATATGACTCGCCGAGTCTGCGCTGGCAATTGAAACCCTAATTCCCGGGTTTTGAAGCCTATTTAAGGGCACTCATAGTCTCCCTTTGCGGCTACCAGTCCCTTGAGAGAAACCCTAAGTGAGCTAAATCGTTTGTGAGGAAGGAGAGGTCATATTTGATCTTTCTATCATTGGTTTAGCAAGAGGAAGGTGATCGAGATCAAGAGGAGGCTGAAGGAGGTGCTATTTGGAGGAATTTTGAGTTTAGGAGTGCTTATTTGAGGTATAATCTCGATCCATCTTCTGTTTTGGTGATTGTTTATAGAGTTAGGGTTTTCTAGACCCTTTGGTAGATGATTTTGTTGAGTATATGGTTCCTTTTCGTATTATGGTCTTGGATCTGGATCCATAGAGGTCCAAAGACCTTACTACTTTGAGCTTTATGAGGATTGTTGGTGAATATGAACTTAGGATGCCATATTAGAGGTCATTTCTTCAAATAGAACCTTGGAGCCTTTGCAGGGGCATCGAGCTTCGAACTTTACGTGATTATTGGGACTAGAAAGGATAGATCTATTGAGTAGAGCATCAGATCTGACCTTAGGAATCCATTTGAAGTTGAGCATGGACTGGACTCACCGAGTCCATGAACAGACTCGACGAGTCGAGTCGAGTTGTCCCAAGACTGTGAATCTAGAGAGTGACCCGCCAAGTTATGTGAGTGACTCGGTGAGTCAAAAGAAAATCAGAGGAGTAGAGTTCACGACTGGACTCGCCGATTCGTTGAGACAAGTCGACGAGTCTGGTCAAGGTTGACCATTGACTTCGTTGACTTTTAGGGTTTCGGTCAACAATTGTACTTTTGGATCAGGAAGGGGTAAAATGGTCTTTTACCCTTCTGTGGGATTGTAGAAAGGGGTGTAGTCTAGCCTTGAGAGCCGTTAATGATTGAAATAATTACTTTATGTGATTAGGCGGGGCTAGGTCGTTGTTTCGAGGTTGAGAGATACCGAGTTGTGATTTTCTGAGACATTCCCGAGGTGAGTCTTCTCACTATACATTACCTAGTGTGGTAACCATGAGCAGACCGGAGGGTCTTATATGTTATGTAATATTTGTGTATTTGTGTTTCTGATATATGTATGCTATGTGATATAGACCGGACCGGAGGGTCCAATGATAAAGACCGGGCCGGAGAGTCCAACGAGATAGACCGGGTCGGAGGGCCCAACGATACGGAACTGGAGGGTTCTGCTGAGACACATCGACCGGAGGGTCATATTGTAGCCTTGAGTGGCGTATGTGCTGTATGTGGTATTTTGTGGAACTCAATAAGCATTTATGCTTACCGTGTTGTGTGAAATGTGTTTCAGGTACCAGCGAGGAGCGCGGGAAGGCGCCGACTTGATTGTACACATTGTGGGAGTATTTTGATGAGATTCTGGGGAGATGTTTTTGGATACTTATATTTTGAGATGGATGTTTATGATTGGAGATACATTTTGATTTTTAATAATGAATTATTATGTTTTTGAAAAGTGAAAAATTGGTTGAATTTTTACGGTGTTACATAAAAAGAATGAAACTCTGAATATCAACTCTACAGGTCACTTATACAACAAAAGAAAGGACCACACCTCAAACCATAATCCAAATACTACCCAAATTACCTTAAATTACCTAAAGTCAAACTTGGTCAAAGTCAACGGTCAACAGTCAAAGTCAAAAAGTCAAAAGTCCACAATAGGATGAGTACGTCTTGCGTACTGCATCTCTACGCATGGCATAGATTCCCATCCCTAATTATGGGGTTCAAACATGTTATGCACTGCGTACCTCTAGGTACGCCCTGTGTACTCATTCAGATCCTAATTTCCTTATTAAGTGCTTATTCCCTTTAACCTTACATCCAAATCTCAGATCTAACCCCAAATAACCTCCTGAATCATAAAGTTTTTAACTTTATGACTTTGCTTGTCTAGAAAGTTTCCAAATCTAAAACCCAAACTTATTACAAGATTCTAAGCCCCATAAGTCATGTATGGATGAAAGGAAAGGGTCAAGATCATATTTTTATGATCTATGCACTTCAAAACATCTGAAAATGCTACTCATAAGGTCTGGAGTAGCTCATACTCAACTAGACCAAGATTATGGGACCAAAATGCACAAAAACCTTAGAAATAACAAGATCTAGTAAAATATTCATCAAGTTCAGAACATTATACCTTCTGGAGGTTGATAAGGAGATGTAAGCTCCAGATCCACAAGGATTGAAACTTCTCAAGTGCTTTCCAAGAGCTTCCTTCCTTCAAAGATGAGCATAAAACACTAAAAAAGCTCAAAACTTCACAAATGGAGATTAGGGTTTGCAAGGGGTCATTTGGGAGGATGGAGGCTAAAGGTGGAAGGGTTTACAAGAGTTAAGGCTGTTTAAATAGGGCTCAAACCCTCAATATTAGGGTTTGCATGTTGGAGAAGTATGCTCTGTGTGATCCTCAACTACGCCCCGCGTAGTTCATCATTCGTCCTTCTACGCAACGCGTAGAGTCTATCTACGCCCTGCGTAGACATAAAACTCACAAAAAAATTAACAATTAAAGAATGGATTTTTACCTGAAATAACCAGGTGTTACACAATTACGGATGACCTTAGCCTGATTAGGTTTCCACCCTACCAACCTCGGGAACATAGCTTATTCATGGTTTTCTAAATGTAACTATTATTTGTGTTGCTTTATTTTTAGCATTCAAATATTGTTTTTTTGCCTATTAATATAGTAGATGTAGAAAAAGGAAATCAAGGATTTTGATAAACATTATTGATTACCTATGTACATTATGTATCCTCAGGTGACAAGAATGTAATTTCGAGCAATAAAGGGAAGGGTTCAATGTATTAGTTGATGCAATAAGAGTAGAAAGGAATGACAGTCTGTTTCTATACAAATAAATATTTTTTAGAAGACTTATCTTTGTGAAAATACTTTTTAGAAAACTTATAATTGTCTAATAGTATAATTTAATTTAGCACCTCTGAATTGTAGCTATAAATACATAAGTTATGGAAGCAAAAAAAACCTTTTGAACTAAAACTACGAATACATAAGTTATAGAAGCAAAAAAAAAGGTTTTGAGGTCACCCAACCCAACTAAAATTATACGTTTTGGTGTATAATGTGACATCCTCAATTTCCCGGCCAGAAAAGACCGATTTATTTATCTTTATTTGAAAATTATAGTATATTTTTAAAGAAATATATTGCGGAATTTGTTCCCAAAAATATGATAAAGAATTTATCAAAGCATTTTTAAATAAATTTATTATATTAAAAACCTCGAGATATCATTGTTAATACAAATCAAAAGCATAAACATAAACAACATAGGCCCTATAATATATGTTTATTCTAGTTGCTTATAATCCATTGATCTCTCATCAGATCATCACTCTTGTGCTCTCTTACCACTACCTGCATACGAGAAAACTGGGAGCCTGGTGAGCACATAGGGTTTTCAAACCACAATAATTAAATTCATTAATTTCATCAAATCAATCAACCCGATTACCTGTTCCCGTTATCCTCACTTTACGTCCCTAAAGCATCTATTATAGGGGACCTAGTCTAAGGATTTTCATCGGGATGACAATACTGCTTTGAGGGTTTCTCAACAGTTTATGTCAAATAAGGCAACCATGAGGGGGATGGAGTACACCTGGTGAACACATAGTTCAAATAAACACCTACAGGTTGTGAGCCTGACAGCGTTCCACTAGACTGTCTAGAATAGTCTGTGGTCGTCATCTATACTCCATTAGATGACTGAATCATCTTAAGCGTCGAGGCCTCTCATCATTTTATTTCATCATTCATCAACTATTTCATCTACCCATGTTTTACCCAACATAATTGTAGATATAAAATACATAGATAGTTTAAATCATTTAAAACATGTATAAAACATTCAACCCACCTTGATATCGAGAACACAAATAATATGCACACATAGCACATAATTTATATTATGTACTTCATATCTATGTGTAAGATCAAAGTAACTATGCACTCCTTTTACTAGCATGATTTGATAGAATCTAACTAGAAATGGTCAGTGGTTCGTGATCATCGGGCTCGGGATAAGGAACGCCTTCAGCAAACGAGAGAAAGAAAGAAGGTTTGGTGTAAGGAATGAAAGAGTCAAAATTGTTATTTTTAGGATGTTTTGGTCCCTCTCACGTCGTGAGAATCAATGCTCACGTCGTGAGCCATGGTTGTATCATCTTGTAGACTTGTCATTTGCGTTTCTAGCTTCGAAAGGTGTCTGGATGACTTCTCACGTCGTGACTATGATATGCTCATGTCATGAGCTTCCATGAGTCACCTCGTAGCATTCCCATGTGTTTTCAACCCTCGATTAGTGTCCTGGAGCACTCTCATGTCATGAGAATACATGATCACGCCGTAAGCTCTGACAAATTAGGTTTTTTTGCCACGTGTCACGCTCTTAGACAACTACATCTTCAGAAGGTCATAACTTTTGCATACGAGCTCTGTTTTTGACGTTTTTATATCTACGCGTAGGTGGAGACGTAATCTACAACTTTCATTTGCATCACTAAGGCTAAAAAGTACTTTATCATAAACTCACTTTTTACGATTCCTAGTGTCGTGTCGGCTTTGTCGTGAAAGTTCGACAAGTCATAACTTCTTCATTATAACTCGGATTTCGGCATTCTTTATATCTCCAGAATCCTTGTCCCGACCAATAAAACTTTCTTCATAGATATTGGGTTTATCTATTATTTTATTTTTGACACTTATTTTTATTATTTACTTATTACATCTTATAAATAAGTGTAATGCACATAAAATCATTTAATTCACATCATATTAAAATAATTTCTCTTTATTACTTCAAAGTAGGTTATAATTGTTGACCTTAACTATTATATCATTATACTAATACTTAGCATAGAAACACAGACGTTACATATAACTAATTCAAAAGAAAGATTATGAAACAATATCATCGATGATAGATGGTTTTCTAGGTTTATCCGTTCCAAATCAACGTTGTTGTGAACTTTCCACATTGCCCAAATGGTAGTGATTATGAGTACATTGATACACTTTCTTTGTTTCAATTTAAATGCACATTATCATACCACTTGATCTACCTATCAATCAACAAGAGCATTGAATGTCCCACCATCTACCAATAAGACATCACATATCCATAAACCCCCAATAAGATACAAAAGGTGGTCCATCGTCTCCACAACCAAGTCACGATGGGACAAAGTATAAATCCAAATCAATCCTTTTATCCGTAAGGTTACCGCAAGTAGGAATCCAATTTAAGGCAACCCTCGATAATACAATATTCAACTTGAGAGGGATATAGTTATTCCATCTCATTGTCACTTCACTAGTAATTGGGGTACTACTATCAAGACAAGCTCTAGCGTATGAAACTGGAAACTCCATAGGTGAATCAAGAGGCCACGCAAATCGATCCTTAGGTTGGTAAACAAAAAGTTCTTCAATAGCATATCCAACTCAGCTTATTGAGTTTCCTCACCCCACACTACTAGAAAAATAGTCTTTTACAATGCGCAATTAATGACACACACTAATAGAGGACGCGCATTTGTGTGTGCCCTAAAAATTAATTCAGTTTTCCAAAATTTGAAGGATAGAGGACACGCATATTTGCGTGCCCTAAAATTAGTGTCAGAAAAGAAAAACAAAAGAAATACGTAGGGAACCTATCAAAAAATGTGTGTCGTGTAACTGTGTCGCTTTATATTTTTTTAAGGAAACACGCGTTTTTAGGGGGAAAAAATTCCTATTTATTCCAAAAATTCCCCGCCTCTTCGAATTAGGGCCTTCGTCTTCATCCACAGCTTCCTCAATTCCTCGATCCATCACCTCCACCAAAAACCTAATTCTCGGTTCCAACAAGTTCTTACACTCTTAATTCGACCCTAATAAGCTGAGGATTTAGGGTTCTTACCTCCCAGTTATCAATTTGAGCCGATGATTTAGGGTTCCTAAATCCGACCCTAGTTTTTTCTATCTCACTCTCGTATTTCCATCTCATCCCTCTCGCCTGGTTCAAAACACATAAGGGGCGACGAACACACTATTTCTTTTCATATTTTGGTGTTCACCAAGATCTGGTTTCCATGTAAGCTTTACGTTTCGAGCCCAAACCATCCTCACGCAATGTCCTCAGCTTCTCTTACTTACGCATCTGCACTCGGTGGTTCTTTGTCTAGAAGCACCACTCCCGAACCTCAAATCGTGGCTAGGTTAACTAACCCTCACATTCCTGCCGCTGGAGGCAGGGTTAACTCTGCTCCATCTGAACATTCCGACCTAGCAGCAGGCATGAGTCTATCAGCAGATGGTCTGACAAATCAAGAAAACGAGATTGATGAGCAGAACGCCCATATCAAACATAGGGGTGTTCACGGGGCGGTTTGGTTCGGATTGTAATAAAATTGTAAACCGTAAGCACGGGGCGGGTACTTCGTGCACACTACCCGAAACCGAACCGACTTGGTAAAAAAACCGAACCGAACTGAACCGTGTGAGGACGGGTAACCATGGTTCGGTTCATGGGTAACCGCTAAATATAAACGTCAAATTCAAACAAAACTACAAACTCTTTTTCAACCTTTTTTTTATGAAAATAAGTAAGGTAGAGACTCAAAAAAACATGATGACGTCGAATAATATTCATTATAATATTTATAATAACTATTATAATAAAAATAACACTAAAAAATGATGAATGTGAAAATGCAAACAGAAAATCGCCAATGGCCATTACCGGATCATGCTTAAGCATAAATTTTGTTATGTACCATCCTACCCATTAAAAAGTATTATATATCGTGACTAAGAAATATTACAGGCATACAATTAACATCTTTTAATATTCTTATTATATTTATATCTATACTAATAATATTTATCATTATTATTTATTAATTTTTTTATTTGTTTATTGCATCTTCATTCTTTGTTTTGGAAATAATGCTTGAATATATATATATATATATATATATATATATATATATATATATATATATATATATATATATATAAAACGGTTCGGTTTGAGTATCCGTGGATACCTAAATATTAAAACCTAAACCGACCCGTAGATAGTCGGTTTTTTCGGTTTCGGTTTTTTTCTATTACGGTTAATTTCGGTTCGGGTTTTTTTCGGTTTCGGATTGACCGTATCGTCTCGGTTTTTCGGTTTTGCGGTTTTTTTGAACACCCCTAATCAAACATCCATACTTGACCAACAAAGGTCTGTATCAATTTTAATGCTAGGGTACATCTATCTTCTCATCTTCTCATCTATCTTCTCATCTTTTACATATCAATTTTAAGCCTGATACTTTCAGTTTCTAGATTACATATGCAGAGGAGCTGGAGGCGGCAACCTAGTATCACGTTGTAACGCCTAATTATGAGTCTTAGTGATAAATCAATGATGTGAGATAGTCATGCATACACCAATGGATCTTAGTTTCAAATGATTGGGTAAGGTGTAAATTAGACAAAAAGAATAAGGTGTTCGATTCACCCTTCTCCAAATTCTTCTCTCTAATATCTATGTAACTAAGTCACATTCCACTATCTTAGAATCATGAGTAAGGTGTTTGACTGAAACTTTGGATGAGATGGTATTAAGTGGGATTCTTGGTCCTGAGCTTGCTATTCAAGTTCTTGTTTAGTTTGATATGGTCTCTTAACTCTTCAGAGCTTTTTCTTATTCTTTTTCTTTTTTAACTATGTGTTAATTCAGTGTGAAGGTAATATAGGTTTTGATGATTATTTAATCTGTGAGATATCATTATCACTTCATGTTTCATTGGTTGTAGTCAATGGATGAAGCTCTGGACAATCAGGTTAAGACCAAGGTCTCTATTAAGGTAAATAATTTTCATCTCTTTAATTCTGGTGTGGAGATAAAATGGCCATTATACCCTTCACATTCAAGTTAACAAATTTCATAATATCATCAATTTGAACATGAGATAAGTTACATAAGGTAAAGAGTTAATGTCTTGATACATTCAGTCTTAGGCTTTGGCTTTAGCATGTAAGAGTTAAATGACGATTATACCCTTGGTGTATGGATACTGATGATTTGGTTTATATAATGACAGGGGCATTTGCACACGTACAGATTCTATGACAATGTGTGGACATTCATTCTTCTAGGTTCTGTATTTTCATACTTCCTTACTCAAAGTATATCTACTATTTTTTTTTCATATACCATCAATACCTTTTGGATTCAGTTGTTTATTGTCTTTATTTTGCATTTTCCTTCACGTCCTTCAAATCATACAACACTACTAGAAAAACAGCCTTTTACGACGTGCAATGTGTGTCATAAAACGCTCAGACGACGCGCAAATGCGTGTCAAGGAAGGCCCTGTCATAACGAGAGACGACATGCTTTTGTGCGTCGTCTATTTACGACGCGCATTTACGACGCACATTTATGACAGGCATTTACGACGCGCATTTACGACACGCAATGCGTATCAAGGAAGGCTATGTCATAAAGGAAGACGACACACATTTGCGTGTCGTAACCTTGCGACGCGCATTTACGACTCGCATTGGGTATCATTAAAGCCCTTGTCAAGAAAGACCATGTCATAAATGAAGACGACACACATTTTTGCGTGTCATAATTTTAAATATTTAAAAAAAATATTATATTTAGATTTATTAATTTTCAAATTAAATTTGTATTTGGTGTTTCATAATAGAAAATAAAATATTATATACAATAAATAAAATCCATTGCATAAAATTTAACGTCATACAAATAATCGTTCCATGGAAATATATATAAAATAAATCAATAGAAGTTGTAACAGAAATTTACAAACTAATAGTTCTAATAACCTAATGTGTTCCTCACTATAAACAAGATTTGTGCTGATTTTTTTTAAATGTGAGCCTCACTTCTCTCCACTCTTCCTTAGTAACACCACTCAAGGACTCTAAATCTATGAACTTGCTCACAATATCTATATTGCCTGCAAAAAAAGCATAGCTACAAAATAAGTGTGAAGATGGATTATCACATAACTACCTTGATTTAAGAGGAAACAAAAATAAGTGGTTAATAATGTGTGGCCCAGCAGAAGCTTCATGGTTTCTATCAACAAAAAAGTACAAAAAACATGAGAATTTAATCATTTATATATTGAAATTTGAAAAATATGAGGAATGATAAAACTTACAGGCAAACAATCCCAAACAAGGTGAGCATCATTTGGTTTAAGGTGATAATAAGAGCATCCAAAAGCAACAGCAGCCACACCAATGTAAAAGCATGTCCAACCACAAAGCTCGCCTTGTAGACTTAGGCACTTTATACCAAGCAGAATCAGGGGCAATATAAACCTGAGAAGTGGATGCTACTTTGTTTACTTGTAGTTATCACTATTATAATGTAGAAAGAAAAAGGAAGTAAAGTAAGATACTTTGATGATTTCCCAAATGCCCCTGATTCTTTTTACTTGATGATTTCCCAAGTATGATTAAACAGGGGTATTAGGGGCATTTTAGGCATTTTATATCAAGCATTTTAGGCTGAATCAATCCACATTTCAGGTTTACTTGTAGTTATCACTTATCACAATATTCCGAAGTATGATTAAACAGGGTTACTTAAACAGTTAGTGAGCAAGTTATACACTTAACCACATTACATATAAGGCGGTGAAAAGTAGAGTACAATCACATAGCTATTAATAAGCTCAAGAGAAGATTGCAAGTTAGATTAATTACCAGTTTCATGTTCATCTATGCCATTGCCATGACTATAATCATAATCATCACGGTAATCATCATAAGCATCATACTATTCATCAAAATCAACTCCATATTATACTTTGTGAGGCATTTCCTAGTTAAATAAAAAACCAAATATGATATAGAATAACCTTTCACTATGGAAATTAGACTTGAGAAGATACAAATATAGGTCCTTTATATGCAGATTAAATTATGAAACTTAAATCATAAGAAATATAATTAAAAGGTAATACCTTAACATTGGTGTGGCTTAAATACACACACACATTACAAATACACACACAAAAAGATATTGAAACATGTTACCTTAAACATACTAATGCTAAAAGTTGTAGTCTGTCCAATAAGTATAAAAATTACACTTTTGAAATATAATTTTAATTTATTTAAAATCATGAAATTGTATTAAAAAGATTTTACATAAGTGTAAAAATTAGCCTGCCAATAACAAGAATTTAAAGTTCACCTGGATAATAACAATAATAATAATTATAACAAATATTTGAAAATATTATTCTTATATGTAGGTATTTATTGAATCAACAATAAGTATAAGAGTAGAATAACTTACATCAAACAAAGGGAAGCCCATGTATTTGTCAAGAAATGCGTGTTGCTTTCTTAAGGTAGAATACTAACTCAAAAATGGTGGTTGTGTCTTTGGTCAACACCACTTTTGCAGCAAGCCCTAGAACCTCACTTCCAACATTCTCAAGAGTCAACCTTATCTCCTCTCTGATTACAGTTCATGTATGCAATAGAAATTTAAAAAGTTTAGGGACCAAATGTGGACATAGCGAATAGTCGAAAGACAGATTTCAACCAAAACCCTTTTGTTAGAAAACAACATATAAAATACGCGCCTCCAGTAAAAATAGCAATATCATCAAGATATTGACTTTTTCTGTCACAAAAACCAGGTGCCGCCTTGAGACAAGGGTGAAGCAAAAAAAAATTAGGGTGTTCCTTATAAATTTTCAAACATCCAAAATCTACAAACATATATAAGTCATCAAACCCACAAACTGCAAACATATATAAATTAAAAAGGGAAAATGGTTGTCACTTTTCTCGGTTGAGAAAATGAGGTTGTATTTGGTGTTTCGTATACTTGCAAAAGCGTGAAGAAAAAAAATATGTATATTAAAAGGGAAAATGGTTGTTATTGTCTCTTTTCATTATTTCAGCAAAACAAACAAATAGGTGGGTTGCTGCATCTTTTACTCACGATCTTAGCAAACTAAATTAAACAATAAATACTAGCATTCTACAAAATATTTGGGGGCAAACAAAGGGGTGGGGCACTAGGGCTGCTACATCCTTGACAACATATGACTTAGAAGTTAGAATAATAGAAAATATAATAGTAAACAATAACCTGATTAAATTGCATGCCTTCAAATACATATAAGTGGTTTTCAGCACTCTTTCCTTTTTCAAGAGCGAAAACACCTTTTCTTTCAACTTAACTCATTGCTTCAGCAATCATTTGCCCAACTTCTTCATTGTTTCTTGCACTAACTGTTGCCACATCTGCCAGCTCACTATCTGTAGCCTGTGATTTTTCACATACAGTTACAAAAACATTTAACAATTACATGTTTTTTTGGTCTGATAATGAAGGACTCATAATTTGAGCACCTGCTACATGAACATGAAATCTGAATGTCAAAAAATATAATAGGAGCAATAAAATAGATTAAAATTCCATGTCATGTAACTCATTGCATAACAAATATATCACATTCGTGAATTAACAAAGTATTTTACTTCAATTGAAGTCTGGCATGTTAGAAGATAAACTGCATGATCTATGATCATTCCATTCCTTCCTTGATTACAAGAAAGGGAAAGTTAGTGCTTTCAAACTTACATCAGAATTCCTAAAAGACTCCATAATACAATCATTGCAATAGCCAAGGCTGAATTTCCTCCAACAAGTTGCATCAACAAGACAACAACTTTTACTCAATCTCAAAATGAATGATATAAAACAAATTAGTAATTAGAAAATGTTTCTAGAATAATTAACTAACCCAAGTTAAAACAACTTCACTTGATAATGTTGTAGGCGTACAGCAAAATAAAGCTAGTCCTGTAAGAGATATAAAAAATATATTGATAAAATGATTAAAGATTTGAGCTGTTACAAAATAGCACATCAATGAATGAAACATGTTGCATGTTCCTTTTATAAAACCAGACCTATTATATTATTATTATTGAGGTTGAAGGTGAAAATGCAGGATGATTTTGAAAAAAGGATAGTTAACAACAAAGGGAGAGTGAACAAAATGAACCTATAACTTTGATGGAAATTTTATAAATTTTAGTTCTGACAAGCTCATAAAGTCCAACTGGCCATGTTGCAACAGTTGCACCTACTTCTTCACTGTGTAGTGTGAGTCCTATATATGGAAATAACAAACTATAAGTAGATTAAAATGTTTAAATGGTTTAATAACCAAAAAGACATAAAATATTTTCCATATTGATGAATAACTTAAAGCATGACTTTCTTTCAAGTTATAACCTGATATGAGAAATATCCCACAAGTGCTAAATTTTGCTACATGATATTTGTGAGCAAGGCATCCAAGACTAGGGTTTATAAGGATTAATGTTACTCCACTAATAAGAGTTGCATCAAGTTAATTAAGAAACCAAGTATCAGTAAGAAATAAACTTAAACTTTCAGCTCTAATTGAAGTCACAGATTTAGAAGCACTCAACTTTGAAGCCATAATTTCAGCTCTAATTTATTTCATTAAACTCATAAGTATCTCGTCATTGGGATCTAAATCACTGACTTTTTTCAAGATACTTTTGGTAGATGCTTGATTCTTCAAACACAAAACTTCAACACTTACCTTACTATCTTTTACAACTGCAATTGAAGAATCTCTATGGTTCAGTAGTGCAAGAGACTGTGTAAATATAATCTTTTTACTTCCTTCAACTATTAGTTTAAGTGAAAAGTTTTGATGAAAAGATTATGTTCAAATCATCATTATTACAGTTGCCTAAAGAAGGTCAGAAATGGGGTTTCCTTATATAGTTGCTTTTCAGCTACTATAGACTCATCTTCCTTGCTGGAAGCCTGGAATATCCATGAAAACAATATGATTCATAAAAAACCTCAAAGACTTAAATCTCAGTTTGATTTTCTTTTAACATACATCTATTCTACAGTGGTTGAGAAGAAGACAAGCTCATTCTCTACACACTCAACAAGGGATTCCCCTTTCAAAATACGGGGTACGTATGTGTACCCTTTAGATATATATCATTTTCACTTCATTTTTTAAGATTACTCAAGATTTATGAAGATAACAAAAAAAGAACTGTGTTGTAGGTTTTGGTTGATATTATTTGTGTACTTTGCAACTAAAAAGGCTGCATTATTGTGCACTGCAGTTCCCAGTATTCGGATAATGAAATTAGAATCTTGACTGTAGTCTGGTTTGTCTGCATTGGAGCTTTTATAGCTAGAACTCAATCCACCCTAAATTAATATTATCATTCATCGTCAAATTCCATAACAAAAGAAAAGGGATTTGATTCACAAATCAAATGAATGTTTTACGATCGTACCTTGAAAACAACCATCGGCTGGAAAATAGCGATAAATTGTGGTGATTCTTTCTCTTGATAGATACGACCTTGAAAAGGTCTCTCCTTCAGTGAATTGAACATCGATGTATTCAATTTAGCAGTTGTATTCTGATCCTCTTGTTGATATGTGATCCAATCGAAGTGCAACTATTTTACAACATAATAAATATAGCCCTAATTTTGTATTTAGGGCGAAAGAAGCATACTGGTCATCCTTCTGCTCTGCTCTCACTATCTCCGGATGAGCCGCCAGTGAGAACCGCTGGCGTAGGGAGTTGGAGGTAACGGTTGGGGTGGAAGCTAGACCGACATCTTGTCTACCACTGCTTGTCTCGAGACGTCCGACACCAGAGGACTCCCCGGCTTTGATCACCATTTGTAGCTCTCTCACCCCATCCTCACTGTTAAGCCTTGCAAAATCCTTGTATAATATTCCTATTTTTATTTATTCTCCATCTCTCTCTCTCTCATAGGGAGTTTTCAATTTCACCTTTTATTTCCACCAGAGAGGCCACCTATTAAGGGTTCGTCGGAATGTGATTGTCGTCGGAATATTATACAAGGATTTTGCAAGGCTTAACAGTGAGGATGGGGTGAGAGAGCTACAAATGGTGATGGTGGATGAAGTGTTGGCCGATAAGGCCGGTACATCGTCGTCGTGCAGCCTGAAGAGTCAGTGTGGGTCGGAGGTAGTGGAGGTGGGTGAGGGGAGGAGACAAAGGAGAGGAGATATTAGAGAACAGATCGAAATGAATGTAAGAGAAGAAAGCGGGGTTTAAAATTTTTGAGATTTTATTTTCCCTCTAGGCAGAGAGACGCGCGTTTCTTAAAAAAATATAAAATGACATTCACAAAGGACGCACAAGTGCACTCCGTGTTTTTTATTTTTTTACATAAGACATTAATTTAAGAGCACACAATAATGCGTGACCTAAATCCTTAAATTTTTTGAAGAGATGACACTTTTTTAATGTCACTCTCTTTTGCGTAATATAAATCAATGAGTGTCATGGTCTGCGCGTCGTAAAAGGGTCTTTTTCTTGTAGTGCAACCTGTCTGGTGATGAAATGAACACGCTACCTTAACACCAATTTATAGTTTTTTTGAAGAAAGAAAATGAGAAAGATGCATTTGTGAAGGGAAAATTTCGTTTGGGAACTGTAAGTGCTTTTACTTAAATACCCTTTGATTGTTTTGCTTGAGTTAACATGTTTATTGTGGATGTTATGCCAGATTGTTCATCAGAAAGCTGCAGCAGCTCTGTGTTGGGTTTTGTGCATTCTAACACTCCTATGGTGTACATGCAACCCTATAAACCTTGGATCTATGTTTTCTCTATTATACATGCAAATAAGAACTTTCCAAGTCTTTAATCCTAACTAGCATACTATGAGGCAACTATACTACAAATACTAGTTAGATGACATACCTTTTGGTGTAGCTTGATGTCTTCAAGCTTTAAGAGCTTAGCCCCAATAGTGTGGAAGCCTCAAGTGGAATCACAAATCACCAAAACACCTTGGAAGACTTTGAGAATAGGAATACTTTGGTTTTCTCTAGTGAAATCGGCTAGCCCTCTTAGTGTACCCACACTAGTGCCAATTCCACCAACCAAGGACATCTTTATATAGTATGGAGACTAGGGTTAAACCCATGACCTTTCATTTCATATGATCCATGGGTTAAACACTCCATGGACTATCCATGAAAGCTTAGCCCAATCCTAAATGAACTTGGCCCATTCCATATATATAAGAGTCCATATTTAATTAGTTCATTTTGATCACTTAATTAATTCTAAATTAATTCTTGATAAATACTAATTAAAATAATATGATTCCATATTAATATATTAGAACTTATAATATATTAATATAATCATAAATATACTATTCTCAAAAGATTATCCATATAAATTGTGCCGGTGAAGTGCAACCCAAATGGACCATGCCGGGTCAGGTCAAGTACATACCAAATATAGTTATGGACTTAGACATTAATCCAACAGTCTCCCACTTGGATAAGTCTAAAACTATTATTCAGTATGACTTCAAAACCTAAGTGGCAATCATAGCTCTTAAAGCCGCTGTCGAAATCTGATCTTTTCAATGAACTTGTCCATTAGATAAGGGATCATATATTCCTCCATTCTAGATATCATATGGACTGAGACATGGATTATAATCATTCTCTCTGTCCATTTGTTGTTTCCTTATTTCCGATTCATGACGACTGACTGATTGAACAAATCAAATCAGTCCTGGCTTGGCTAAGCACTCACATGTGTTATCATTAAATCATCGAGGGGCCCACAAATATCGCTTTTATCCCGAAGGTAAAAGAAATGGATAAACTTCGACTCATATGGCTTGTTCTGCTACTTGTTGAATCATACACAAAGGCACATTTTATAACATCGAGTTACCAATGCGTTTTCGTGCAATCAATGTACTATCAACTCATAGTAACAACTCATATCTCTAGGTTTGAAGAATATAAGATATTATCATCTCATGATCACTCGTGATATAATCCATGAAGTGATTCAAATGAGTGCGGGTTGAATCCAATACTCATAACTTATGACCACTCATGAGTGTTGCAGCACAACTTTGTCCACCAACTTGGACCTCTACAAGCCAACTCATGACAGTCTTGATTCATATCTACTTCCAACATATGACCGACTGTGGATGGTTTGAATAACTTATTAGTCATTCCGGAAGAATAACCTAGTTATTATGGAAGTCAAAACATGCAAAGTGAAACACAAGAATAAATGAATCTAATATGGTATCAAAGCCTATGAATATAAATAAAACACTTTCTATTTATCACCATACTGATTACTCATTATTCATTGTTTCGGTTTCATAAACTTTATACTTGAATTAAAACACTAGGTGTCCCATGCTCCAAGCATGTACACTATGTTTTCTAAACAATAGCTTTGCCATACACCAAGTATGCACTATATGTTTGTCTATGATCCTTACTTTTGTGAAATAAACCAATTGACCAAACTTTCAATGATTCCAATTTCACACTCCCAAATCGAAATTTGTTAGATTTTAAACTTAAATTCATTACCCTCTTGCAATGAATGTGTACAAAGTCACAAAGACTTGTCAACAACCATTACAGGGTATTCCAATGAAGACCTACTCCATGGACACAAAGCCTTATGTTCAAAGTATGCATTGATTTGAACATGCTTCTTGCATTAAGTTTCTTTAACCTTACACAGATTGCTTCCACCTATGAAGACAACTCTATATTCTCATTTTGACTAGCACTTCTGAACAAGAGTTGCCTCTTTTTAGACTATGTCAATATGGTCCTTCCAATATTAACAGTATACTTCCAACTGTCCTTAAGAAACTCATATTTGGTAAACCTTAGATTGTCCTCGACAATTGCTTAATCACTTTAGTCATATCCGATGCTAGACATTGTTCCCCTTAATGCCCTAAGGCATTTGGAAAATTCAGAAAGGATAAATATTATAGCACATGGAATCGATCTTGTACCCAAAGTAAATGGGACACGATTCATGATGTTTCACATAAAGACATGGTTCTAGACCAGTCTTTTTACATAATAATTTTTGTTTGCCATATTCTCAAAATTTGAAAAGGGATGCCGTAATCATAATCGAATTTTGAGAACGCAATATATATAATTTTCTTAAGTTGAACCAATCCAACATGAAATTCATATATATATATATATATATATATATATATATATATATATATATATATATATATATATATATATATATATATATATATATATATATTCTTGACTAAAGGTGATTAAAATCTCAATATAAGCTCTTTAGAATGATTATAAACTCAATCTAAGCTTTTTAGAATCGAAATGAAGTATAATTGCCTGTCCCTTAATTATAGCAAAACAACTTTTCCAACCCCTGCAACCTCACAAATTGAAACTTTTGTTTTCTATAATTAACATTGCTAACTTGCAATTCTTATCATAATTATCATGCTCCCATTAACATGATGATTATTAGCATAACACTTATGCTCCCACTAGCTTTGACATGTATCCAGAAAACAACTGGACCTCTAGAAGTCAATACTTTATTGACATTCTTACCAAAGTTCAGATTTCTGATACTAGATTGCTTTGATAAGACTTTATCAAATTTATACACCTTATCTAAGATAGCCCACATGTGTGTCTAAACAATTTCAGAACTATGAAAAGGGATGCCATAATCACAGTCTCAATTGTTTAGACCTTTTTCCATTTCTCATAAGTCAATGTTAGTGTGCTGGTTAACCACGCACGTTCCACTAACGACTTTGAGAACTGCAAATATCACAATTGCTATCTACTTAAAATCTACTTAGTGAAAGAATTTCCTCACCATCATTTTCATGAATCGGAGAGAAACCTTATGAAACTTAGATTTCATGGTGTATGTGTTCTTATCCATGTGAATTTGTCAAAACCATAATCACAAGACTAGGTTAGTGACAAATCCTAACTCATATGGATTGAACTTGTGCAATCTTAACTTCTTGTCACCTGGCAGCTCAAGGGCCTGCCATTGCTTCCAAGTAGCTATGCAAACAATTAAGAACATGTAGGACTCAAATGTATAGCACTTAACTGGAATGGGCACAGAAATGTCAACACGATAGGTTATAAACCTCTAGTTGTGCACTAGTGATGAAATACAAGTTTTATTCTTGATTACATCTTGAAACCCTTTCAGGATCTTTTAGACTCCCACTGTCTCCTTGAATTTTTTGAAGAGATGACACTTTTTTAATGTCACTCTCTTTTGCGTAATATAAATCAATGAGTGTCATGGTCTGCGCGTCGTAAAAGGGTCTTTTTCTTGTAGTGCAACCTGTCTGGTGATGAAATGAACACGCTACCTTAACACCAATTTATAGTTTTTTTGAAGAAAGAAAATGAGAAAGATGCATTTGTGAAGGGAAAATTTCGTTTGGGAACTGTAAGTGCTTTTACTTAAATACCCTTTGATTGTTTTGCTTGAGTTAACATGTTTATTGTGGATGTTATGCCAGATTGTTCATCAGAAAGCTGCAGCAGCTCTGTGTTGGGTTTTGTGCATTCTAACACTCCTATGGTGTACATGCAACCCTATAAACCTTGGATCTATGTTTTCTCTATTATACATGCAAATATGAACTTTCCAAGTCTTTAATCCTAACTAGCATACTATGAGGCAACTATACTACAAAGACTAGTTAGATGACATACCTTTTGGTGTAGCTTGATGTCTTCAAGCTAAGAGCTTAGCCCCAATAGTGTGGAAGCCTCAAGTGGAATCACAAATCACCAAAACACCTTGGAAAACTGTGAGAATAAGAATACTTTGGTTTTCTCTAGTGAAATCGGCTAGCCCTCTTAGTGTACCCACACTAGTGCCAATTTCACTAACCAAGGACATCTTTATATAGTATTGACACTAGGGTTAAACCCATGACCTTTCATTTCATATGATCCATGGGTTAAACACTCCATGGACTATCCATGAAAGCTTAGCCTAATCCTAAATGAACTTGGCCCATTCCATATATATATATAAGAGTCCATATTTAATTAGTTCATTTTGATCACTTAATTAATTTTAAATTAATTCTTGATCAATACTAATTAAAATAATATGATTCCATATTAATATATTAGAACTTATAATATATTAATATAATCATAAATATACTATTCTCAAAAGGTTATCTATATAAATTGTGCCGGTGAAGTGCAACCCAAATGGACCATGTCGGGTTGGGTAAAGTACATACCAAATATAGTTATGGATTTAGACATTAATCCAACACTTTGTGCTTGACTACAATCAAGAATGAAGATAAGATGGAGTTCAACAGAATCTTGGAAGCCATCTAAGGTATCTGTTTTTTTTTATAAAATTTATTTATTTAAAGATTTTATGGAAAATTTTATGGTTGATTCTGATATGATGAATGAATTTCTATTGTTTGTTTCAAGCCAATTTCAATGATAAGTATGATGAGTACAGAAAGAAGTGGGGTGGTGGGATAATGGGGTCAAAATCACAGGCTAAAACCAAAGCAAAAGAGAGTGTTCTTGCTAAGGAGGCTTCTTAGAGATTGACATAAATACCCTTCATTATCTTTGAAGCTTTATGCTTAGCACCTCTTAAGTTATATGTTTTCAAAGGTAAGATACATGGGGTTGATTATGTCACAATTTTATTCAGTTTTGATTAGTTTTGTTGGTATGGAGAGGGGTATTTATGTATTTTTTCCCATTTTTTGTTTTAACTTATAATGAATCCATACCATATGATGCAAATTATTAGGTTGATATTTTTTTATATTTTTTCTGTTATAAAATTCTACTTATAATGGATCCATACTAAAGGTGTAGTATGTAAACTATTTATTAACAAATAAACAAATCAATATGAAAACCTCTCAAATATAAGTAAAATGTTGGTTGATATATATTTTTTTTTATTTTTTTCTTGTTTTCAGGGAGTGGGTTACCTGGAATGTTGGTTGGCCTTTTGTTTTTTTGTTAATCGTTACTGAAAGGAAAAAAATCAGAATTTAATTTTGATTTATTTAATGTCTCGTGTCTTGCAGGTTCATGGTAGGAAAGGGGAAAACAAACATAGACAAATTCACTTGGGTGGTAATACAAATTTGATTAAAATCAGTTTTAATTTGATGTGAAATAGGTTGCTTTGGCAAAACAAAGAGTTGATGAATACTTATATACTCAGATGATGCAGGAAACTGGTGGTCAGCAGTCCATGTAAGTTTCTTGATTTGTAACATCTTATATTCAAGAAATAGCAATGTACTTTCCATAAAAAAATTATAAATTATATTCTTTGAAAATTTTGCTAGATTGGTAGGTTTAACAGTAGAATGTTCTAATAAGAATTAATTTTAAAAGTAGAATAAAAATGAAAACTGATTTTATGTTGTGTTTACAGGGTTGATGAAAGCGAATAACTCTAGAGTTAGAAGAGGAAAAGAAAGCTCAAGCTGAAAGAGATAAGATGCTGCAAATGCAAGTGTTGCATTCTTCATTTCAATTGTTAGTATGAAATACAGAGTAGATTAGATGAATGGAAATTTATATATTGTAAGAAATAGAATTGTATGACATTAAATTTTATGCAATGGATTGTATTTTTTGTATATGGTATTTTATTTCTATTATGAGACATTAAATGCAAATTTAATTTAAAAATCAGTAAATATATAAATAGATTTTTTAAACATTTAGATTTACGATACGCAAAAATGTGTGTCATCTTCATTTATGACATGGCCTTTCTTGACAGGGGTTTTAATGATACGCATTGTGTGTCATAAATGAACATCGTAAATGTGCGTCGTCTATAGACTACGAGCAAAAGCATGTCGTCTCTCATTATGGCATGGCCTTCCTTGACGCGCATTTGCGCGTCGTCTGAGCGTTTTATGACACACATTGTGCGTCATAAAATGTTGTTTTTCTAGTAGTGCCAGCATGCGACAACTTACACAAAAACCAAAGCTGAGAACCCAAACAAATCTGATTGGCGACAATACAATCTTGCTTTACATGTAAAGCGAAACTCTTGAGAATTTTTGCTCAAGCGGAGAAGAACCAATAAATGTATCAAACCAAAATTTTGGTGTGTTTACCATTTCCACATGTAATTATAAATACTTTGATCTACTTTAATAGATGTAAGACTAATCTTCATAAATGATCCATGTGGTTCGGAATATCAAGTTTATTACATGAATTAAAAAAATATGACTTATTTACCCGTTTTTTCTTTCTTTTTCTAATATATTTATTACATGAATTAAAAAATACCACCTCTACGCTATCCACAACCCAAATCCTTATCAAAACCCTAGAAATCACGGAAAAAGCTCCAAGTTGCGACAAGAGTCTGCGCTCTCAACTAGATTACAATCTTCATTCCATCACCAAAAAATCCATTTTTTAATCCATTCGGCTTAAACCATGTCAACTTAAACCCATTTGTCCCGATATCAAAACAATTCAGAAAATCCATAGTTAAAATCAAGTACTCCAACGCCGCTTCCGATGCCACTAAGAAGGTGTTTGAGATTACTTTTCAAATGAATTTGACTTTTGGATTTTCCAAAAACAAAAAAATTCAAAAAGATGTTTGGCAATTAAAAAAGTCTTTTTGAAACTAACTTTTTGCTAAGAAGAAAATTATGGTTTTTAAAAGTCAAGAAATGTTGTCTTTTTGTGACTTTTAGTCACTTAAAAGGTAAATTACATTCAAAAATCAAGAAATGCTAAGGCAAACACTTTTTAAAAACAACTTTTAGTTTTTTCCCCTTTAAAAGCTAAAGTAAAAAAGGATTTTTACAAAAATGATTTTTGAAGTTAAAAAGTAATCCCAAACACCCCTAAACCCTGAAATGATCCCTTCATACAAAGCCTCAAGCGTGCCACTCGTGCCATTGTATCCTCTGCTACTGTTACTATTGTTATCTCTGAATTCCAACAATACGCCGCCATGGTCGAACTAAGTATCTTGAGTGTCGTAACAACAAAGCTGCAACACTTGAAGAAAGTCCAAAAACCCTTTTATTAGTGTTTTTGGAATTAAGTTTTGAAGCCATTTCCGCTATGAAAACTTTACTCGAAGAGAAATTAGAAGCATGGGAGGATGAAGAGAGCTTATATTTTTTGAAAAAACTTGTTTCAGCGAAACCCAAAAACATCGGTTGGAAATTTATGATGGTGAGATTGTTGAAAGAAATGGGAGAAATATTGACACAAAATCCACTTTCTTTAAAAGCGTTATTTGAGAACGCGTTGTTAATAGACAGTTGTAGAGAGGGTGATGCAGTAATCATGAGGTTAGAAAAAGCTTTGGAGATTGCAGAGGAAAAGAAGGAGAAAGAATCATTACTCGATTTTGTTTCTTCTCACCGTTGAAGACGAAGGGCAAAAGAGATTAAAAGCAGTGATGGGGAAGAAGATGGGGTAGGGGTTAGGTTTATTAGAATTTTGTTATTTTATTTTTTATTTTTTTATGTTAAAACTAAATAAAAGAAATAAAAAAAGAGTAAATTATTGAAATCATCCCTATGGTTTGGTCAAAATTACATGTTTAGTCCCTAACTTTTTTTTGCACTCGAATCGCCCTTGTGTTTTGATTTTGTTGCATTTTTCATCCTTATGTTTTGGTCAAAATTGCACGTTTGGTCCCTAACTTTATGTATGTAAGGGATGATAAACGCAACAAAATCAAACCACAGGAACGATCCAAATGCAAAAAAAAAAAAAAAAAAAAAAGGGACCAAACGTGAAATTCTAGCCAAACCACAATGACGATTTCAGTAATTTACTCTAAAAAAATTAAAAAAAAATGATATAAATTTATTTTAGGTGAGAAATTGGTCAAAAATTTAAGCTATAATCACTTTAACTAAAAATGAAATAGGTTGAAGAAAAGTCACACTGCTACAAGGTCGGTATATATATATATATATATATATATATATATATATATATATATATATATATATATATATATATATATATATATATATATATATATATATATATATATATATATATATATATATATATATATATATATATATATATAGATGCGACTGTAAAAATTTTGATCCTAATTTTTTTTTTTTTTTTTAAATGTGTATATTCATGTAAATGTGTATATTCATGTTGAGATGTGAATAATATAAATCTCGAACGTCAAGTTTTAAAATTTTAAACTTAAGACTTTCAATTTAAAAACCTCGTTTCCGGTCCTCAATTTACAATATTATTATTCTCTAACACAAAATCTGAAATGAAAATTTGTGCCAAAAAAATAAAAGAAAATTAGATTATAAACATTAAAATAGAAATTCCACCAACATTTCCTTCCTCTTGATTTCCTTTACATTCTATTCCGATAATCCTACCAAAGCCAAAAATTGCATTTCAGTTTTTTAACGGCCTTAGAACCTGTAACGTTAAACATCTACTGTACACCCTTCAACCAACTGATACTTAACGGCAGCACCAACGGCATAACCACTGTTCCTGTTCCCAAACGTTATATACGCTGGACAATTCACATTCAATCGGTACCCACCGGAAACAAAAGTTCCGACTTTCCACCTCACTCTTCCGGCAGCTTTAACGTTAACCAACACAGTTCCGGCGGACTCATCTTGAGCCAAAGACATGGCGAGGTATGGCGCCACCGGAACATCCGTTCCATAGAGGTACGGCGACCAAACAGTGATGTCCTTGTGGCCTTGGTACGACGGCGGGATTAGCGTTGCTAGTGTGATCTGTTGGCTCCGGTAGGTGGCGTACACGTCAATCTTGTCATAGTAGATTCCGATGCGAGCGTTTGGGTTACGGGAGGAGACGGTGATTTGGAGGTTGGAGGTGAGGGTGGTGGTGGCGGCGGCGGAGATGTTGAAGGCGTAGAGGGTGAGGTCTTGGAGGGTGAAGTGAGGTTTTGTGGGGCGGAGGATGAGGTATATGAGGAGGATTACGAAGAGAATAATGAAAATGACTGAGATAAGGGTTCCAATTAATTGGCGGTAGTGTTTCCGGCGTTCATCTGCTTGGTGATGGCCACAACCGTCTTTCCGGCTCATGGTGGTTATGGAACTCCGGCGGAGAGTAGGGAAAGGTTCCGGTGAGTAGTGGTTGATCTCTAGATAAACTTTTTGGTGAGAAGGAGAGGAAGATAAAGAGAAGCATATAGATGTATATATATATAGGCAATAACGTTGGCTTACCAAAACCGAAATGATGAAATCGATATAATAATTTTAGAAATATATATAGTTCAAGATTTATAACTATATCGTATGTGCATCAACTTCTAAAGAAGGCTTAGGAAATAAATTATTCGTAACGCCATTTCAAATTATGAGAAAAATGTGTTCCCAAAATAATTAATTTTAAAAAACTAATTATTTCTTTCGCTACTTCATAGGGAAAATGACCCTTGAGGGTAATTAACTTTGCGTTTGTACTCATTTGGTCCCTCTTTTTTTTGTATTCAATATACCATCGAACTTGTTGTTGGTGTTTACCATAGCCCTTTTGACCGGCTTTTGACCTGTGATAGCCGGTCAAAGAGTTATGGTGAACACAACCAACAAGTTCGATGGTATATTGAGGACAAAAAAAAGGAAATGGACCAAATGAGTACAAACGCAACAGTTGGTTACCCTCCTGATTCATTTTCCCTTTACTCATTTACAACAAATCCCACATCATCTCCTACTGATATTAATGACTTTATGAGATTCATTATTGCTTCTCTTCAAAACTTAACCTACAAAAGGACATTATTCATGCATGTACAACTTGGTAATGCATTTGAATATTTATTAGGGGAATCTTGACTAAGCAGGCGCATTTCATGACTACATTTACATTTCCAATCAAATGATTTATCGTATCATGGATTCTAGACAAGTCTACAAACGAGTGGAATCACAACTGCTATGATTTTTGAGTTTACTTAGCTTTAAGATCGAACTCATGGGATAAGATACAACATCAATATGTACAATATTATGGTGATGTGTCTACAAAAGCAACATGATATTGTACATATTGATGTTGTATCTTATCCCATGAGTTCGATCTTAAAGCTAAGTAAACTCAAAAATCATAGCACTTGTGATTCCACTCGTTTGTAGACTTGTCTAGAATCCGTGATACGATAAATCATTTGATTGTAAATGTAAATGTAGTAATGAAATGCGCCTACTTAGTCAAGATTCCCCTAATAAATATTCAAGTGCATTACAAAGTTGTACATGCATGAATAATGTTCTTTCGCGAGTTATGTTTTGAAGAGAAGCAATAATGAATCTCATAAAGTCATTAATATCAGTAGGAGATGATGTGGGATTTGTTGTAAATGAATAAAGGGAAAATGAATCAAGAGGGTAACCAACTGTTGCGTTTGTTCTCATTTGGTCCCTTTCCTTTTTTTTGTACTCAATATACCATCGAACTTGTTGTTTGTGTTCACCATAACCCTTTGACCGGCTATCACAAGTCAAAAGCTGGTCAAAAGGGCTATGGTAAACACCAACAACAAGTTCGATGGTATATTGAATACAAAAAAAAGGGACCAAATGAGTACAAACGCAAAAGTTAATTACCCTCAAGAGTCATTTTCCCCATAATAAATTATTATGAACTTCTTAGACCGAAAGGAGTAGTATTAAACTTGTCACACTCTATGTAGGTGTCTCATAGTATTTGTCACACTACTTCAAATTTTTGTCATTTATAAGGTATGAGTTGTCACGCGCCATGCTATGTTTTTAATATTTAATTTATATAAAGAAATCAATATAAACAAATTATTTTAACAAAAACTTAAATTTCATTAACTTGAAAGGAAATCACAAACTTGAAATTAAAAAACATAGCACACTTGAAATTAAACTAACCTGGAACACAACTAGAAATCAAAACACACAACCCACTAGAAATTAGAAGACAACGAGTTTGAAGGGGACATCATTTGTTGCAACACCTCACTGTTAGTGTGTCCCACATTGGTGTGACACGATCTTATAAGTGTCTATATATGTTGGAGTCCCCATTTTCTCCACAATGACTCTTTTGAAGAGATAATCTTGAGCTCAACATATATTTACCAATATCTTCTTTACCGACCGTCTCTCTCTCTCTCTCTCTCTCTCTCTCTCTCTCTCTCTCTAAGAAAACCAAGAACCACGTTTAGATTTGGATATTAGGTTTTTAGTTTAACTATTGATTTCATTTTCAAATTACGTTTTAAGAAACTATAGAAATTGAAAGGAATGTGAAAAAAATGATGTTGTTGTGACCGGAAAGATATGCATATGATGGCGGATAAGGGAATAAAAGGAAGAAGGGCAGGGGATGTTTGTAGGTATGGGTATGGTGGGACACCTTATTTTAACATCTAAACAAATTAAAACCAATAAAAAAAACTCTAAGATATATTGAAAAGAATATATATGTTAATAACTAACCATACAAAAAAAATAAAACAACATGAATGATCCATATGACAAAAAAATATATAAGAACAGACCATACCATACGGCCTTTGATTACCGTATGGACCAATCAAATAAATTTGTCTATATTTTATGTGATTTTACACATTTTAAACATACAAAAAAACTTTTAATTTCAATTACTTTTGTCAAAACATTTCTATATATATAAAAAAAAATTATAGTTTCAACTAGTAAATAGTAGCTACTTTGGACAAACAGATCATTGATTTGAAGCCCTATTTTTAGTTTCTCATATACTTACTAAAAGAAAAATCTGAAGACAAAATGAAAATAAGATAATACAACACAAAATTGTTGGAGGGATTGTATAGTAAATATACGAAAGTGATGGGAGAAATATGAGAAAAGTGAAATTGAGTAACATAAAGGGAACTATGAAGTATGAACGATTAAACATGTTTACCAACTGCATCTACCCACCATGTGAAAACGAAGCAAACATTGCGTTGCGGATGAGGTACGCTTGCATATAGCTCATCGCTTTTTTGGTACCAATTCTACCGTCCGATAGTATATTATAGTGTATTACATATATGTGAATCAAATAAAACATTTTATAAAAAGTCAATAAGAAATAAAAAATTTAATAAAATCAAACATAACTATATTTAGATAAAAATTACACGATTGGCCAATGTGCTTTGCCCGGAATAAGAGGTTGACGACGACTATCAAAATGCCAAAATGCTTGTCCCTAACGACAACTATCAAATCGTATACAAATAGTTGGTTGAAATCGACGGTCAAAACATCTATTTACTTGTCTTTGATAACAACTATCAAAACTTCTATGCAATTGCATTTTCTTACCAATCATCTCATTTTCGAAAAGAAATATATTAAGGGAAAAAAGGTTTTATTTTTCATCCATTTCTTTCAAATTTCATTCGGTCCCATTAAAACTTGAAAACACATTTCTTTGTATTTCATTTCCTTTTCTCCTTTAAAAAACTCAAAAACATATATTTCCTTGAGGTTCCTTTATTTTCTCTTGTTAAAAACACCTGAGAGTAGACTAGATGATAGGTTAGTACACCGCGTGTTCCAATCAAGTGAAGAAAGTTTCGCATTGTTTTTATCCAAATTAGGAATTTGCCTTTGTGTCTTAAATCATGCAAATCATGCAGGACCTAGATAAATACTGTTCAAAGCTATTTTCGATCGCCAAATAAGCTGTAACGTCCCAAAAGTGACAATCAAAATTTTTATTTTTAATTTAAATAAAATATTGTTTCCATGAGAACCAAGTCAAAAAAAATCATAAGTATTAAAATACAATCATCTCAAAAATTAAAGTATCACAAAATGCGGAATCATGAAAGTTGTCGAGGAGAGTGTACAGTTAAGTCTTCGTCTTCCCACGATCATCTAAAGTACCTGAAACACATTTAAATCCACAAATGTAACCATGAAACTTATTGAGTTCCCCAAAATACCGCTTACAACACAAAATTAGCTTTGGGTTATCAGCAACCCCGGGACTCTCAGTAGTCTTGAGGACTATCAGTAGTCTTATGGGCTCACAGTAGTCCTATGTGTTATCAGCAACTCGACAAACTATCAACATTCATGGAGTTATCAAAAACTCAATAAGCACACGTAACAACATTCATCAAATAAGACTCAACTAGTCTAGCATGCACCCCACTATGACATAGGTAAAATAATGAAAAGACTCACCTCGCAAACATCAGACTAACACAACTCTCTGATAGTAAAGACATATACTAGAGACACCTAAATAAAAATATATAAATACCTTCTCAATCTACACCCTAAAACCTTCAAATTGACAAATAGTCAACAATAGTCAAAAGTCAATGGTCAAAATCAGCCCCAGCTGACCCCCATGTCATGGCCACCCTTTGGTCACGTCGTGGTAGAATAGGGCCAAAATAGTTGTGATAACGCCAACGCCACGTCGTGGAGATCAAGTTGTCACGTCGTGGAAATTGGGCTCCTACATCTTAATGGGTTAAGCTCTTAATCTATCAAGCAACCCATTCATACTTTCCAGAACGCTTTCTTACTTCTATTACTCCATAAAAATCGTTGCTTTTTAGACATGCATGTCCAATAAAAGTTGACGCGTATATTGTGTGTGTGTGTGTGTATATATATATATATATATATATATATATATATATATATATATATATATATATATATATATATTAGTTTTTAATTAATAAACCTAACCAAACTTGACTAGCTAAAAAGCAAATAACAGTGTACCTAGTCAGATTATAGAATAATAATTAAGTCGAGTGTCGATCATAGGAAACAATATTTAAATATATAAAATAACTATTAAAAGTTAAACTAATAAAAACAACTAAGATTGGGGGGTTTTTGTCTGATTTTGCAAGTTCATATTAACTTAAATTAATTACTAAAAACTCTTAAAATAAAGATAATTAAGACACTTCGCTTTAGCTTTGAATCACCCTTTTTCCTATGGTTAGTTTCAACACATGGATTACTTTCAGTTGGTTACCACTTTAAATGTTCTTAAAAGTATTGTTCTAATCTTCTAATATTTTCAATGATTTATGAACTACTATACAATGGTGTTGCATAAATCGGTTGTGAAGATTATTGGGCTATGAATGATAAATCTAAGATTAGTTATCTAAGATTAAGACAAATAACCAAAACACAAATTATTATCTATTTATGCTCTCTAGCATAGTTAAAGCAATTATCTTTATTACCTAATCTAGGATTTAGTTAATCACTAGCTCTAGCAATTTAAGATAAACAACTAGGTAAACAAGTTCATGCAATCAAAGTGATCATCTAACTACATAAAACTTGAAATCCAAGCAACAAATATTTAAACTTTTAACATACTAGGTAGTGATCTATCAAACACAAGTTAAACCAACTATAATAATCCATGAAAATAGAAACTAACACATAGTATTAGGGTTCATCATCAGTAAACGAAAGTAAATCGTTTTAACCCATGATCAAAGCAGAAACAAACATTTAATCTGATTCAACTAGATTAGACATAGTGAAAACTAGCAAATCGAATAAATAATGTTGTATTATTCCTCCAATCTCTTAATCTCTAGATCTCTAATCTTCTTCAGCCTTCTAAGGGTTCTTAGATGGGTTTTAGTCGCTTTTCTATCGCATCTCTCTACCAAAGTCTTTTGAATTCGACCTAGAAGTCGATATTTATACTTTCCAAAATTTAGCTCTCACATCGTGACAATAAGAGTGTCACGTTGTGAGAAACTTAATGATCTCGTATGCGCCAAGGATTCCATGCATGTCCGTAGAAGTTTCTAGGTTTGACATGTTGTCATGTCGTGAGAAAGGTCTATATGTATGAATCAAGAAGACTCCAAATGCCACACAATGGGAAGTAATCGTCCACATTGTGAGAACTCCAATATGCTCGATTTCTTCTTCCTTCTTCTCCTAATATAAGCTCCAAACCTCCAAGTATCTAGCTTCCTTCAATTTCAGTCCTTTTTGCTTGATAATGTCCATTTGGTTACAAGTGTTGGATAAGGTGTCTAAGTCCATAACTATTTCGGGCTTGTACTTGACCCGACCCGGCATGGTCCATTTGGGTTGCATGGCACCATGTAATTAGATAGACTAAATGAGAGAAATAACACTTGGAGATTATTAATATATTATAAGTTCTAATATATTAATAATATTATTTGATTAGTTTGATCAAAGAATTAATTTGGAATTAATTAAGTGATCAAAGGATAACTAATTAAATATATGGGTTGATTATGTAAATCATCTATATCTTATATAGTGGGCTAAGAGGCTCCATGGATTATCAAGTTGGGTTCTACCCATAGGATGCTCCATGGATGCTCCATGGGAGTTACAAACCCATAGGTCATGGAAATGAAGAGTCATGACACATTAGGGTTTACATGGTGTAACCCTAGATGTGTCAACACTATATAAAGATCCCATTCTCCACCAAAATCGGTTAGACATAAGAAACTAGAGGGCTTGGCCGATTTTGAGAAGTGTGTGTTATCTCAAGAGTCTTTCCAAGAGCATTTGGTGTTGTGTGAAGCATTTGAGGCATCACACTTGGGGTGCTAGGCTCACAAGGTTTCAAGGAACACAAGCAACAACAAGGTAAGTTATTCTATCTATGATTCAAGTTAAAATTGTTCCTCATGTATGCTAGATAGGAATATAACCTTGGAATTCAACTTTGCATGATAATTAGACAAACATAGATCCAAGGTTATTAGGGTTGCATGTACACTTAGGAAGTGTTAGAATGCTCAAAACCCATCAGTGGTATCAGAGCCAGGTTTGTTTGTTTGTTATTTGTGCTTAAAAGTTGAAGAAAGTCGAAAATTCTGTTGTCTGACTGATGGACTCGGCGAGTCCATGGGGAGGACTCGGCGAGTTCATGTGTATCTTCAACCTACTCGGCGAGTAGGTTTATGCACTCGGCGAGTAGAGTCGACAGAGTGCAGAATTTCAACTTGAGTTGCTGGAAATGGATTAGAATCATTACCCTAAAATGTTTTGGTACTTGAAAACTTATTTTAGAAGGCTTAATGTCTTTTCTAACTCATTTACAACAACTAGTTATCAAAATTACAAAGATTAAATGTGATTTTGATTCTTGAAAGTGTTCATATTCATATTCTTGTTCTTATGATGTTTAGATGATCATAGGAATTATTTGTAACCTATGTGGTAGATTAATTCATGATCATAATGTGTTTTAATGGAGTCCATAACTTGTCCTCAAGTTATGGAAAACCAAAAGTCTCTTGGATTAAAAAAAACCATTAAAAGAACACAAGAGTTAGGAAAAATGAAAAGTTCTCATTTTATTACTCTATTAAACTCATAAGTTACAAGAAATGAAAAGTTTTGAAAGTTTACAAAACTTGCCCTCAAGTTTTGGAACAAGTAAAGTTAAGTTAAAACTTTAGTTCCAACCCCTAGAATTTTAAAAGTTAAAATTCAACCCTTATACTTATATTATTATGATTTATTAGTTATATATATATATATATATATATATATATATATATATATATATATATATATATATATATGTATAAGAACAAAGTCGTCTTACCGCTAGTACGCCTCATTCACGAAGCCGGTCTATAAGGTGGGTATAAGGTTGTTGCCTATAAAATGGTGACTTAATGGGTGTCCACTCTCACCCACCGCTTGCTTGATCGGTGGAGGGTCGTTAGCCGAACGGGTAAGACAAGGACTTATTAATTCTCATTCAAAGTATGATGAATATTATAAAGTAACTAAATGTTTTATTAAATTCCCAATCTTAGTTACTTTAGGAAAAATGTGAATAAGGTGCTATTCCATGAAATTACACTTTACACTTTGATTAAGTCGTTGGTGGAGCGTGTGTGGTTAACCGGCACACTAACTTGGACTTAACAAGGTAGGTAAAGGGTGACTTAGGGTTTATTATAGTATCGATGGAGCGTGTGTGGTTAACCGGCACATCGATTGAGTGATAAACTTTAAGGGTACCAAGTGATTTGCATGGTTACTTCACACCTCGTTTTGTGATCCTCGGTATCCCAGTCACAAAACTTGGAGGGCACACTCGAGATTGAAACATACCTTTGAAAAGTTCATTGAATCTCAAAGAATCTAGGAATTTCTAAGAACCATTCAAAAACCTAATACTAAAATATTGCGGTTTTCGTGGTGGAAATTGGTGAATCGTCATTCACCTACCTTTCAAATATGATATAGCTTAGATTACGGCATACCTCTTCTAAGTTATATTGTATTGTGATTGGATCCTAGCCTTAATATTACATTTGGGTGTTTTATTAAGGACTCTCTTATCTAAACTAATCTTGTCCTCTTTTCTTCAGATGTCTTTCAACAATGCTTCTGGCTCTAATCCTAATGGCTCCTTTACCCTTATGAACTTGTGTGGGAAAGTCACCTTTGATGGATCCAACTTCAATGAGTGGATCAGAAACATCAGGATGATTACCCGCTACGAGGACAAAGAATATGTCCTTGATAAGGAGCTTAAGGAGATTGATGAGTCCACTGCAACTCCTTAGGAGATCGCTGAATTTCGGGCACATGAAAGGGATGCTACGAAAGTGGCTTGCATCATGATGGCCACGATGATAGCGGAACTCCAAAAGTCTTATGAGGATTTCTACCCTTATGACATGCACCAAGATTTGATGGAAAGATACCATCAAAGTGCACGACAAGAGAGGTATGAAATCATCTGCTCCATGATAACAACCATGATGAAGGACGGGGAATCCGTCACGAGCCACATGCAGAAAATGCAAAGGTATATGGATCGTTTGCTGAAGCTTAATGTGAACTTCCCGGAGGATCTTGCAATAGATATTATTTTGCATTCCTTACCATCGTGCTATGATCAATTCCGCATGACATATCACATGAACAAGGAAGAAGTCACCCTCAGCAAACTTCAGGGACTTCTCAAGACCGCAGAATCAGGTCTTAAGGGGAAGTCGGTTGCTATCACTCCTACTCAAAACTCTACTCTGGTTTTGGCAATCGGGAAAAGTCGAGGGAGGAAGAGAAAGAGCTCTTCTAAGGGTACCAAGGTTCGGACCCTTGATGGCTCTTCTTCAAGTGGAACCAAGAAAGGTTTCATTACTCCTTCTTCTGACCCAAAAGAGGCTGAATGCTTCTATTGCCATGAAAAAGCTCATTGGAAGCGGAACTGCCCAAAATACCAGCAAGATGTGAAGGATGGGAAAGTTAAACCCAACCATGTAGGTATTTACACTATCATTTCTAATAACTCACCCCATTCTAATTCTTGGGTCCTTGATACCGGGTGTGGTATTCATATTTGTTGTGACTTGCAGGGACTAAGAAGAAGTGAGAATGTGGAGCAAGGAAGGATAAACTTGATCATGGGGAATAGGAATGCTATACCTGTTACCAAGATTGGAGTTTATACTTTATCGCTAAGTAGTGGGTTTAGTTTAGATTTGAATAAGTGTTGTTATTCGCCAGGAATGGCAAGAAATATTATTTCCTTTCATGCTTTGTACAAACAAGGGTTTACCTTTTCATTTAATAATGAAGTTGGTTCTATTGATGCTTTCTTTAATAATGTTCTTTATTTTAAAGCATTACCTTGTGATGGTGTGTATGAAGCTGTATCTGTTGTAGATAACTTAGGAAATAATGTTTTGTGTATTGATTCTACTAATAATAACTTGGATAAAGCATCTTTATGGCATTGTCGTCTTGGACATATAAGCAAGAAACGCATAGGCCAACTCCAAAAGGATGGAGTCTTGGAGTCGTTTGACCTAAAGTCAGATGATAGTTGCGAATCATGCTTACTTGGAAAAATGACAAAGTCACCCTTCACAGGTTCATGTGAGAGGGGTGAAGGTTTGTTGGACCTTATACACACGGATGTGTGTGGACCATTCAAACATGCCACAAGGGATGCTAATCGTTATTATTTAACTTTTACTGATGATTATAGTAGATATGGATATGTCTACTTGATCAAGCATAAGTCAGAGACTTTCGAGAGGTTTAAGGAATTTAAACAGGAAGTCGAGAATCAATTGGGCAGGAACATTAAGATGCTTCGATCCGATCGCGGTGGTGAGTATCTTAGTTCAGAGTTCCTCGACTATCTAAGGGAATGTGGGATAGTCTCACAATTGACACCTCCCAGGACACCACAGTTGAATGGTGTGGCTGAGAGGCGTAATCGAACCTTGTTAGATATGGTTCGTTCCATGATGAGTCGAGCTACGCTACCAATCTCATTCTGGGGGTATGCCTTAGAGACTGCCGCCCATATTCTTAATCTAGTCCCTACAAAGAAAGTTGCCAAAACTCCTCACGAGATGTGGACTGGTAAAGTACCTAAACTAGACCACATCAAGATTTGGGGTTGCGAGGCTTTCATGAGACGCGAGACTCATGATAAGCTCGAACCTCGAAGCGAGAGGTGTATTTTCATCGGTTACCCACAGCGATCCTTTGGTTACCTCTTCTACAGACCTAGTGACAATGTGGTCTTTGTAGCAAAAAGAGGAGTCTTTCGAGAAAGAGAGTTTATAAGCCAAGGAGACAGTGGGAGGCAAATTGATCTTGAAGAAATTCAAGAATCAAGCGGTGAAGGAACTTCAAACTCTAGCCCTCAACTTGAGGAGGAAACTCCTATTGAGCCAATTGACAAATCTGTACCTCTGAGACGTTCCACGAGAGTTAGGAGTGCACCTGAGCATTACTATGGATTCCATATTACTGCAGAAGGTGAGACACTTATTAGTGATGAGACACTAGTAAGTCAAGATGACCCTAACAACTACGAGGAAGCCATGGCAGGCCCCGAGTCTGCTAAATGGAAAGAGGCTATGGATAGCGAGATACAATCCATGTATGATAATCAAGTTTGGAACTTGGTTGAAAATGTACCAGGTCGCAAGACAGTAGGGTGCAAATGGGTCTTCAAGAAGAAGACCGACATGGATGGTAAAGTACACACTTATAAGGCTAGACTGGTTGCAAAGGGCTTCTCTCAAATTCCTGGAGTGGATTATGATGAGACCTTTTCTCCAGTAGCCAAGATTAAGTCTATTCGGGTTCTGTTAGCCATAGCTGCATTTCATGATTATGAAATATGGCAGATGGATGTCAAAACCGCCTTCCTTAATGGGAAGTTGGCTGAAGATGTTTACATGAGTCAGCCAGAGGGTTTTGTCAGCAACGAGTACCCTAATAGAGTGTGTAAGCTTGAGAAATCCATTTATGGATTGAAGCAAGCACCTCGCAGATGGAATCTTTGCTTTGATGAAAAGGTCAAGGAATTTGGCTTTTCTAGGAGTGAAGATGAATCTTGCGTGTATGTCAAGGCTAGTGGGAGTATAGTTAGCTTTTTGGTATTGTATGTGGATGACATACTACTCATAGGAAACGACATTCCAACCCTGCAGGAAGTTAAGTCTTGGCTTGGGAAGTGTTTCACTATGAAGGACCTTGGTGAAGCTGCCTATATTCTAGGGATAAGGATCTTGAGAGATCGGAGTAAAAGACTAATTGGACTTAGTCAGAGTACCTACTTGGATAAGGTGCTGAAGAGATTCAGCATGCAGGATTCCAAGAAAGGAGAGTTACCCATCCAGAGTAACACCAGATTGAGTAAGACACAAAGCCCTAACACTGAGGCTGAGATAGCAGAAATGAGTCGAACACCTTACGCTTCGGCTGTAGGATCGATCATGTATGCTATGACGTGTACTCGACCCGATGTAGCTTTTGCCTTGAGCATGGTTAGCAGGTATCAGGCGAACCCTGGCAAGGCACACTGGACTGCGGTAAAGAATATCCTCAAGTACCTACGGAGGACTAAGGACTGGGTTCTTACCCTCGGTGGGAGTGGTGACTTGAGAGTAGTAGGATATAGTGATGCTAGCTTCCAGACTGATAGGGATAATTTCCACTCTCAGTCGGGCTGGGTCTTTACCCTAAACGGAGGAGCAATTTCTTGGAAGAGTTCCAAGCAAGAGACAGTGGCAGATTCTACTTGTGAATCAGAGTATATTGTAGCTAGCGAAGCGGCAAAGGAGGCGATATGGCTGAAGAACTTCATTGGAGACCTTGGAGTTGTACCAGCTATTAAAGAGCCAATGGAAATTTTCTGTGACAGTGAAAGTGCTGTTGCCTTAGCCAAGGAACCAAGGGATCATGGGAGATCCAGGCACATCGATAGAAAATACCATTTCATTAGACATCGGATTGAAGAAGGACACCTCGTGGCAAAGAGGGTATCATCAGATGAGAATCCGGCAGATCCCCTCACAAAGGGACTGACTCGGGTTAAGCATCTACAACATGCTCGGAGCATAGGGCTGAAGGATGATATTAGATTTAGTAGTTAGATAGTCTCGAAATTTGTAAAGTGTAATTGACAATTGATGATGAATAAAAGTGTTTTATTTATGAGTAAAGTGTTGCTATCTCTTGTCGATCGTTTACTATATTTCTTTTGCATGTTTTGACTTCCAGAATAATTTTGTTTGGTATAACATATTATTCAAACCTCCACAGTCGGTCATATGTTGGAATCATGAGTGCTCATAAGTTCTGAGCATTGGACTCAACCCACGCTCACTGGAATCACTTCATGGAATTCTATCTCGAGTGATCGTGAGACGGTAATATCATATAAGTCTTCAAACCTAGAGATATGATTTGTTACTTACAAGTTGATTATGCATTGACTGTACGAAACCGCATTGGTAACTCAATGTTATAAAACGTACTTTTGTGTGTAATTCAATGAGTGGTAGAACAAACATATGAGTCGAAGTTTATCTGTTCCTTCTTGGATTAGAAGCTGATATCTGGGCCCCTCGATGAATTTGTTTTGACCCATGTACCGGGCCCGGTCAGAACTAAGTTGATGTGTTCAATTAAGTTCTATGTCAAACAAATCGGAAATCGGGAAACAAATGTTGGACAATAAGCAAGACAATGTTCCATGTATTTGTCCGGCTGATATCTAGAACAGAGGATTATATGATCACTTATCTTAAATGGCATACCATCATCTTCTCAGTTCCGAGAGGCCTTGAAAGAGCTACGATTGCCGGTCGGTTCCTGAAGTACTAGAGATATAGTTATTAGACTTATCCAAGTGCGAGACTGTTGGATAACGTGTCTAAGTCCATAACTATTTCGAGCTTGTACTTGACCCAACCCGGCATGGTCCATTTGGGTTGCATGGCACCATGTAATTGGATAGACTAAATGAGAGAAATAACACTTGGAGATTATTAATATATTATAAGTTCTAATATATTAATAATATTATTTGATTAGTTTGATCAAAGAATTAATTTGGAATTAATTAAGTGATCAAAGGATAACTAATTAAATATATGGGTTGATTATGTAAATCATCTATATCTTATATAGTGGGCTAAGAGGCTCCATGGATTATCAAGTTGGGTTCTACCCATAGGATGCTCCATGGATGCTCCATGGGAGTTACAAACCCATGGGTCATGGAAATGAAGAGTCATGACACATTAGGGTTTACATGGTGTAACCCTAGATGTGTCAACACTATATAAAGATCCCATTCTCCACCAAAATCGGTTAGACATAAGAAACTAGAGGGCTTGGCCGATTTTGAGAAGTGTGTGTTATCTCAAGAGTCTTTCCAAGAGCATTTGGTGTTGTGTGAAGCATTTGAGGCATCACACTTGGGGTGCTAGGCTCACAAGGTTTCAAGGAACACAAGCAACAACAAGGTAAGTTATTCTATCTATGATTCAAGTTAAAATTGTTCCCCATGTATGCTAGATAGGAATATAACCTTGGAATTCAACTTTGCATGATAATTAGACAAACATAGATCCAAGGTTATTAGGGTTGCATGTACACTTAGAAAGTGTTAGACTGCTCAAAACCCATCAACAAGATGCTCGATTTCTTCTTCCTTGTTATCCTAATTTAAGCTCCAAACCTCCAAGTATCTAGCTTTTGTCAATTTCAGTCCGTTTTACTTGAGAATGTCCATTTTGGCTACAAGATAGACTTTAAACATTATAAGTACCAAATATCTTTTCATTTTACTAAATTAATGCTCAAATGTATTAAAATAATGCATAAATATATGTACAAATATGAAACAATCAAAATACCCCACACATGATGTAACGCCCACAAATTCGGCCTCGACAATTAAGATATAATAAGCGATAAATCGACATTTTAATAGAATATTATTTAGGATAAATAATCTTAACCCAAGTTATAGTATATGTGACAAGGATTTTGTACATATAAGGGACTCTGAATCCTGACTGCGTAAGAAGAAGTTATGCTTCTTCAAAGTTTGACGATTAAACCAAAATGACTATGCACGTTGTAAAAAGTGATTTTTAGATAGGTTGCTTATTATCCTACATAATCTAAACAAAAGTCTTATTAATCATAAAACATAGAGAGAGTATATTGAGAACGTCCAAATATGACTTCATATGAGGAAATTATGATTTTTTTTTGAAGTTTCAGAGCAACAATGCGGACACAGAAATCGAAATCCAAATTGGTAGATTGTTAGCCGAAACAATCAAAATGAGAATAGAATATCTTGCTAATAGGAGTCTGTCGATATGATGACAGTCGAGAACGGATGTTTTATGAAAAATATATGGATTGTAAATGGAGTTTAGCAGTCTATGCTTGTTAAAAAAATAATAAAATAAAAGTAATGTGAGAATTAGCCAACGGAGTCTAAACAAAAGTTGTAGATCTTGTCGATAGCTATGCATGAATATAAAGAACATCAAAAAGGAAGTTTGATGAGATTTGTAATCGAGTTTAAAAACAATTCAAGTATGAATTTAGGAAGAGTAATAACGATGAATACGAGAGTAAATAGAATATTTGTTCAGCTCGTATTATGCTTTTGAGTTTACAGAGTACAATGAATAATCTGTAAAAAACTGAGTGAAAAGTTCCCCTTAATCATTTAGTACAGACCCCTATTTATAGGAAAACAAAAGCATAACAATACTAAGGACTAGACATTAAGACTACTCTTTATAATGCCTTAGTAAATAACATTACATCCGAAGACACTCCTTACGAATACAAAATACACTTCGTAACAATCTAACTGACTCTTCGACTATTACAACATTTAAGCCCTAACAATCTCCCCCTTTGGAATCAAGGTCGAAGTCTTCAAGACGTCAGTGATTGAACAACATACATCAGCACTCTTCGGATTTCCATGTACCAAGAGATAACTTTCATTATCTCTTTCTTATCTCCTTCCGAATTTTTCTTGCAATGGTTCATACGAACAATTAAGTTCGTATATTGTGAATTGGTGTATCTCTCCACTTCGCACGTTTGAAATAAGAACCTTTTAGCTCTTCCAGCTTTTTCTTTTCCTGCAAAAACAATCCCCAATGGCTTTAAACAAATTTCACCATCTTCGTAATTTTTCAACTCATTCTGCTTCTTCGAAGGTGCCATTGGTGCAGTTATGTCGAAGCCTTTGACAGTAGCAAGTTCGACATATGTTTGAGCTAAGCACTCAAAATAATTCTCCAAAAATATTTTAATGTACTTGCACCCAAGACTAAAAACATCCGGTTCTGTGTCTTGAAGAAAAGAAAATGATTTTCCTTTAAGCATCAAGGCAATGTTTATCAGATCATATGTGTTCATCAAAGGAAAGTCTGCCACTGTGAAGTCTTGTAACTTTCCACTTGCTCTTGCCACAGTGTACTTCAAATTTTCAAACTTCCCTTCGAATATGACATCCCTTTTTATAGATATCACCTTCTTAATCTTCTCTAAAAACCATACTTCTTCTTGAGCCTTCGCTAATACTGCATGAAACCTTATCTTCATCTTCTTTCCCTCTTCGATTTCCATTGATTTTGTTTCAGCTTTGAATTGTGGCATAACAAACATCATTTCATTGACTGGAAAGTCAAGTTGACCAAAGTCTGTGTTCGTAACTACATAACTCTTTTTCGGAACCTTTTCAAAAGAATACATGTGATCAAACATCACCCTGGATTCTATTGTTTTGTAGTAAAAAACTTTCGAAGGATCACGCTTATCAACATTCGAACCATCCAAAGCCCTTTGTCTCATTATACTTTGAATCTGTCTCATTCTATCAACCTCAACTGCCACCTCAGCTTTCTTCTCTTTATTTGACTTTTCAATCATAACTCCTTTTCCCTTGTCTTTAACGTTTAACGAAGCCATATTCTTTGAAGAAGAAACATCACTTTGTTTCCCAATTACAATACCTTTTGAAATAGGTTTTGAAATTGGAACTGTTGTAGTCACAGTCAAAATGACTGGATCAGCTGAAACAACAGTTGGCTTTACTACCACTTTCGAAGGATAAAGTTTTCCAACTACCTTCGCATCTTCAGTTGTGTTCATTTGTTCCCCAGCCTTTGTATGAACAATCTTTTGTCCCCCTTGCACCCCTGTGAAAGCAGGTGGGGAATCTGTAACATTTGGCAGAAGGCTGGAAATGCGAAGAAGTGGAGCTAAGTTTTTGTGTAGGATGGCTTCAAATTGAGAAAACTTTTGAGAAAGAAATTCTTGAGAAACGATTGGAGAGACAGATTTCGAAGACAAGTCTTGGAGTTCTTTCAACAGTCTGACCAACTCTCCAAAATTTTGTTCTTCTTTGACAGAAAGAGAGGTTAGTTGTGGATTCATCTGCTCAAACATTTTGACACATTGTACAACAACATCACAAATAATGTCAATCTTCTGATTTGCTGACTCATAACCTTGTTGAATATTCTGAACCTCCTTTGTCATATCTTCACGAAGTTCGCGAATTTGCAAGTTAACATCTTCACGTACCTTCTTGACTTCTTGTACGAAGAGCACATGACGCTCCTTCGTAACAATCTTCAGATCCTTCACCTCAGTCATAAAATCAGATCTCAGAGAATTGATTCGATTCTCTGTAGAAATATCATTTTGGTCAATCTTCTCAATAACTCGACTTTCCGAATCACGAATTAATCCTGATGCCTTCGAAATTACCCTTCCTTCCATCTCCTTCATTATTGAATCAACTTCCATGGTTGTAACTCCAGCACTGCCCACATCTGCTTGAGATTGGAAGATAGAATTCAATTTTGAATTCAAAATCTTGAACTGCTTCATGGTCATCAGCATATGATCAGGGAAATCTTCTTCAGCTTGATCAAAATGAAGAGCTTCAAACGTTCCTCCAAAGCCTTCGTTATCAGTTTCATCTTCAGCAGCCATGGTTTCGTCAATAGGTGACGATGGATGGGGTGGATCAGTTGATTGAGTCAAGAATATGGTGGTGAATGGCTGATCCATAATCGATTGAAATGTTGGAGAATCAGTTGTTGATGTAACCTGGGGTAAAGAAGTTGGTTCAAGAGGCTTCGCATCAACAGGCTTCGAAATACCAGCAGGCTGACTGATATCTACTTCTTTTGGAATTTGAATCTCTGGTGTCTCAGGAACTTGCTCTACTTCTTCGATTCTTTGATTTTTCTTCAAAAAATTTTCAAGATCTTCAGCCCTTCTTTTCTTAGATGATGGAGACACCGGAGCTGGAATTTCTCGAACTGTGACCCCTTGATGTGTGACTTGTGTTTTCTTCACCAGCTGAGACTTTCTCTTTATTTTGATACGTTGAAAAACACCCGTCTTCGAAGGAATTGTTTCTTTTGATGGAGACGCTTCAATTATGGGTGTATCAACCACTGAGGTTAAAATTGGAGACATCTCTTCGACAATATCAGCTGTAACCACTGGAATTTTCTTCTTCTTTTCTGGCTTCACCACTTTTTCCGAAGACCCACCATCTGTCTTCTTCGATTTCTTAGGCTTTTTCTTCTCTTCGTTATGTAACATCCCTGTAACGACAGTTGTGTCAATGGATTGCAAATATGACACCAAAACTGCATTCGTCGGATCCACCTTCTTAAGCATCGCATCCGGAATACGAGCTATTGATGTAAAGATAGTCGGATCATCATGTACCTCCTTCGGACTACCATACATGTGAAACATCGCCTTTTCTTCTAATTCTGGAACTTCGATTTTCTCCTTCTGGTAAACATATTGTACTATCAGACTCCAATAACGAGCACAAGAAATCCCCTGCTTGGCACTCGTCTTTGAAATGCTAGTTAAGAACTCTATCCACAATTGTTCAGAGTAATCCACTTGCAGATCATAATACAATCCAGCAACCATTGCATATACCTCCATCCTTCCTTTATCAAGACCCACAGTTCTTCCAGTAAGACATCGAAGGAAAATGCCAAATAAAAAATTCCATACCGTAGGTAATCCAGACTTCTTGAAATCACTGATATGCGTCAAAGGAGGTTGATGGCCCATCTTGTTGAACACGAATACTACTTGAGAAGAAGAAAGTTCATCATAACGACCAAAATTTGGAATCCCCAAAATCTTGCAAAACAAACGCTTGGATACCCTAATACGCGTATCATTCACCATATTGAATTCGACACATCCTGTCTCTTTGTTGTATGAAGCAGTTGAACCCGCCTTTGATAACCAAGACATTGGAGCAGCAAAAGAATCAAACATTGCTTTAGACAGAACTGAATTATGTAATGCAACCACGAGCATTTGGAGTTCCTCTGGATACTTTGATAAATCATATTCCACTTGATAATTTGAACCCTGGATTTTCAGAATTGGAACGCTAATAACTTCGTCTGTGGTTGGTGATGATGTAGTCGCCATTGTTGAAGATAAGAACTGAGAACGTTTGAAGACGATGAATTGCAGAGAGAATTTTATATGACAGAACATTTGATCGCATAAAGTGTTATTGACTCCTGATTTCCCCTTTTATATGTAACCCTAGAATTTTGAATTTGAAGCGGGATGCATTAAATGCTTGCTGACATGGCACCTTGAAATACAGACTTTACTCATCAAAAAGTAACAAACGTAACTGTCAGCACGCCTTACACGCTTATCATACACCATACGTCACCAAGAGACAAGACTGTTTGATATTCCCCAAGAGAATTATAACCGTCGGATTCCTTTGGAATAGAGGTCAGGCTCCTTCACTTTGAGGTTTAAAAAGCGAAGTCATATGCCAGAGTTTCGAAATCATCAGTGTAAGTTGGTTTTACTCAAACCTCTAGGATTTCGTGTGTGTTGTGTTCCAAAACAAATTTAGATGAGAAACAAATGAAACAAAATTTTGAAAACTTGTGATGTCAAAAATTTATTGACACAAAAACAGTTTAATACCGGGCAAAGATTTCTTCGAAAATTATCAAGAGAGATAATTATCAGCTTGCTTGGTTTCCTGTGAATTACAATCGATAACTTATAGAAAAGTTTCAAAGGGTTTCTTTTATAAGTCAAATGGGTGGCTTCAAAAATTTCATTACATATCAGCCTTAACATAAGGTGAGGATTATAACATTTTGCTGAACTTGGAACATAATCCACTTTTGGTTTTGAAAGATATAATTCATGATAAGACGTATTGATTTGTGATTTTGAAATCTGTTTTTCAACCTTTTTCTAAAAAAAATTTCTTGGTAGTGTTGTTTTTGTTCCATTTGAAACGTTTATTTTAATATTTGAAAATGAAGCATTTTTCTTTTCAAAAATTTGAGACTTTGATTTTTCTCTAAAAACGTTTCTTCCTTTTGAAAAATTTATTGGTGTCATATTTAATGACTCAATAGTTTGCCAAAAAATTGTTTTTCTCGCTTGACGTTTCGAAATATTATTTTCCTTTGAAAATTTTTCAACTTGAGCTTTAAATTCTTTTGAATTTAATTTTATTGCTTTGTTGACTGTTTTAACATCTGTTTTAACACCTTCGTGCTTCGTAAACACATTTTCAGTTGGGTTTTCTATCTTCTTTTCAACTTTTGACTTTTCAACCCATATTCTTTTTGGTTTTTGATGTTGAAATATATATGAATTCTTTGTGAGATTGTTTTCAACTGTGCTTTGATTCGAAAAGAAACCTTCATTTAAAGTTTGTTTATTGTCTTCCTCAACCAACTTTTTGAATTCAGGCTTTATATTTTCAACATTACCCGTTGTTACGAAGACTTGATTTGGGAACACAATATCATCCGTGCATTTGAAGATTGGATAAACAACAGTATTCGATTCAAGATAATGAGCACCTTTTTCACTAAGAATTTTCTCAAATTCTTATGTATCCAAATAAACTTGATCAACAACCACTCGAGGAATTTCAATTTCTTTCGACCTTTGAATTGGCTTCGAATTTGTGTTTTCTTCCTCATTATCACTATCATCGGTTTGACTATCATGTATTTCCACAAACTCCATATCACAAACTTTCGAAGTTGAGGGTTCATCAGTGACAATTTTTATGAATAAATCTTCACATTTTTCTTTCCCTTTAAAAGAATTTGCTACATTTATGACATACAATTGAGAACAATCTACATCCTCTAAATCACTAATTTCACTAATATTATCAGAATTATCTTCAATATCAGCAAAATTAGTTTCACAATTAGATGTAGAATTCTCAGTCTTTTTCAAAATTCGAAGTTGTTATGATTTAGATAAGGTCTCATTTACAATTTTTACTAAATCATTAGCATCAAGATAATCTTCGACTTTAGCAATTCCATATCTAAACCTATCATCTGGAACTTTGTTAAAATCAGAAATTTCTTTTTCACAATCATATGAAATACTATCTACCTTAGCTCTATCATAAGCTAAAAATGATAGTAATTTTCTATGTTGTTCCTTACTTATCTCACTCGAATGATGTAATTCAGTTAATTTTCCATACAATCTTTTCGCAGAATTACAAAAAATATTTCTTTGAGCTAACAACAAGTTTATTTCCTTTGCTAAACTCTCCCTATCCTCCATAATATTCGACACTTGCAATTCCAAGTAATCAATCCTAGTGACTTTTGAATCTAACTTTTTTCTTGTCTCTAGTAATTGATCACTTAGCTTTTTCGCTTCATTGCTAGCAGACACAACAATTGAATCAAAGTAAGTAACAGTTTCATCAAAAGATACTAACTCAGAATTATATGCAGAAACTGGAATATTAAAAGATTCAAGAAGTTTACGTACCTTGGTAGTCATGGGAGACCTGTCAGTAGACTTCGAAACGAAGCATTGCCCACGCACTTCGTAAGTCTGTTCTTCATCTGAATCCTCTTCCATCTTTGCATACATAGCTCCATGTGATGGATTTTTCATCTCTTCATCATCCGAACCCGAAGACCATATTTGATATGTGCCATCTGATTCAGTTTCTCCATGAGCCACCAATGACAAATTCTTTGCCTTCGACTTTACTTCCTCCAGTTTCTCAGTGTAATACGCTTCATCCTTTGTTTTATTTTTCTTTTCCTCCTTCTTCCTCAACAAACAATCTACTGCCAAATGATTTGCTCCATAGCAATAATGACAATTAATCCCTGTATCACCTTTCAACATCTTCTTCATTTGCTCCAATTCACTCTTCGAATCCGTATTCACTTCTTTCTTCTTTTCATCCACTCTATTTTTGTTCTCAAAATTTCCCTTCGAATCTGATGACTTGTTCTTTGGATTAAAAGGTTTCTTAAAAAATTTCTTTACTCTATTGTTTGAGTAAAATGCAACAACCTCATCATCAGAATTCATCAGAAAACCTTCTTCATCATCAAACTTCGATTTTTCATTCTCTCTTTCTGAAACCTTCGAAACAAGTGGCAATGGTCCACCAAGACTTGCTATCGCTTCCTCAGCTATTTCATTAACCTCATTTTCATGAGATTTTAATTGATTGTACAAGTCATTCAAAGTCGAAGTATCAAAACTCTGTTGATTTTTCACCATCATACTCACACTCATCCACTCCTTTCGAAGTCCCATTACAAATATCAAGTTGTACTCCATTGATGACCTTGTAATACTATAACGATTACAACGATAGATTAGCTCGTTGAACCGATCATAGTATACTTTAATGGATTCAGATTCTTTTTGTTTGAAATCTTTGAGTTCCACTAGGCATTGTTTCACTGATGTGATCTTAGTCTTTTCACTTCCTTGAAATTTGTCTTTGAGATTGTTCCAGATTTCTTTAGCTGTTCTTCATGTTCTGACATAATTGTACACAACAGGAGGCAAGGCACCTCTTAATTCCCTCATGCATTTCTTCTCCAGTTGTTTTAAACGATTGGATTGATTATCGACTTCCGAACTGCTTGAAGATATACTGATTGGCTGAACTTGTGCAGGTTGATTGATTTCTCCTGAGATGCATTTCCATAATTCTTCATCCAATCCGTTCAAGTAATCTTGCATACGATCTGCCCACTGATCGTAATATTCTGGAATAAGCATCAGAATTTTTGTGGATGACCCAAGCAAATGAGAAAATGATGACGAATTCAGATTGAATGATGCCATTGTTGTACGGACAAAAACTTCAAGATGATACAAAAACTTTGAGAATATTAAAATCAAATTGTATATTTCAAATCAGAATCACACAACGAACACTCGATTTACAAATATGTTCGCAGAATCAAATCCTAGATTTAGATCTAGAAGAATTTTTCACACTCAAAAAGAACGGAAACTTTTTGAATCAAACAGTAGATTCAAAAATCTTTTTGAACGTATGAAAATCAGATCACTGAAAGGATTCCTGCTCTGATACCAATTGATGAGATTTGTAATCGAGTTTAAAAACAATTCAAGTATGAATTTAGGAAGAGTAATAACGATGAATACGAGAGTAAATAGAATATTTGTTCAGCTTGTATTATGCTTTTGAGTTTACAGAGTACAATGAATAATCTATAAAAAATTGAGTGAAAAGTTCACCTTAATCACTTAGTACAGACCCCTATTTATAGAAAAACAAAAGCATAACAATACTAAGGACTAGACATTAAGACTACTATTTATAATGCCTTAGTAAATAACATTACATCCGAAGACACTCCTTACGAAGACAAAATACACTTCGTAACAATCTAACTGACTCTTCGACTATTACAACATTTAAGCCCTAACAAAGTTGTATAGAGAAGTTATGAATTTTTGAAGTTTCCCGGAATGCGCCATATGCAAAAAGGCCCGGCACGCAAGCTTCTAGAAGCTGTCATATCACTCCACTGCCTGCCCGACACGTGTCAGCAAGCAAGACGACCGACCAGGCCAGGGTGCAACGTGTACCTGGTCTGGGCATGACGCCCCTCCCAAGAATTCACCCTATAAATACATGTTGTTGTCCATTCGATACCCCACACCATTCAAAATTTCTCTCTCAAATTTCTCTCCATTTTGGCGGAAAAATCTCTTTAGCTTTAAGATTCTAGTGAAGCTCTAGGTCCCAGAGTGCCCAAGATTAGTAGCTATCTGGCTGGAATTCTGCCAATATAATTTCCAGACTTTTTTCGGAAAATCTCTGTAAGTTAAGCTACACTTATTTTATTTTAAGTGAAACTTATATTTATGCTCATAGTAGATATTATGAACATATAAATAAGATTTATCAGTGATTCCAAATCATTATACTAATTGATCTACTTACAGGATGATGTCTATGCTTGATTTAGTGAGGTGCTTAAATTGGGATTTCCAAATAGTATACTCTGTATACCAAACAAACCCTATCTCCGATATGATCCTACTTGGTTGTTCCTTTCTTGATAGATCTTGATGTATACATTGGGATTAGTTAGGGATCTAGAATATCATTAGTCACCAGGAATATTAGACTATGACTCAATATAAATTGTACTTAGGTCACATTAAAGGAAAAGTTAAGGTGTTAGTGTTGGGCTGAAGATAGTTTTGATGTTGCGTCTTTTGGGCTCGTTAGTTTAGCCTTGTATTCTCCGGTTTGGGCCTGTCCAACCGAGAGCCTTTTATGTATTGTATATAAGTTAAATGCTTGCATGCATATTAGGTTAAGATTGCTGAGATTATCGATATAGCGATTCATCTAGAGTATAACATTTTTCGTTAAAATCGTTCTTGTAATCTTCTAATCCTCTACAGTTGATGTTCTTAATCGAGCTCTTCTGAGGATTTTATTTAATCATTCGACATGTTTGATTCAAGCTGTTTTGTTCTTATCATTGCGTTCTTGTTGTTTTATATTCATACACTTGTTCAAGATCTAATCGATCTTTATAGATTAAAAGTTGTTTTAATCCCATCAGTTAGGCAGAGTGCTGCCAAATTCTCCAGTCACCCACCTAAGTCAAGTGAGTACATAGTCCCTTTCATGAACAAGATTTTAATAAATGTATTAATTGAAGTATTAAGTATCTGTCAAAAAGTTTATATGTCAGCTATATTCTTATAGCATGGATTATGTGTTAGAAATGTATTTGATGATATACGATATGCAAACCAGATATGGTACCATATGTGTTAAGATATATATATATATATATATACTATTACGTGATAATAATAATAGTAGTATTAGTAAGAGAAAGATAAAATTATATTAATACATAAATACTATGTGTTAAAAATATACACTAATTTAGCATAGTGTTGTCTAAACATAGTTGGAATTGGGAGCCTAGTAGTTTTGCCAGTCAATAAGATAAGACTTATTATAGATACCTAGTTCAATTAAGTTTGATATTGGGTAGTCATTCAGAGTATGTGTGTGTAAGTTAGGAACAAAAAGTAGAGTTCTGTTCAGTGACACTTTCAGACGTTGAGGGTACAAAATTATGCACTGGAGTACAAATCGTATATTCCTTTTTGGATGACCAGAAATGGTGCGTTCACATCACGCAACTGCAATGGTATGCCTGGTCATCTCCCAGAGTAAGATGGCATAACTTTATCGTTCTAGATGGTCTATTGAATTACGTTGCTAGTTTGGTTTCATAACCTATAGACGTAGATGAAATGGGATACCATTATCTTCAAATAATCTGATGGCACGAGTGCCTTTATGACTTTCACCAGCCAAGGAACCCCCTAGAGATGTGTTCAACCCCTTTTTTTAAAAGATTTATCTTCCTGATAATCGTGGACTACAATATGTAAGGATGTATTGGGGTGGGTGTGTATAAGTATGAGGTTTTATACATATCCAAATCGCGAACATATCTATAAATTGTGTGGTGACTGTTGGTTTTGTGGGATTAAGATATATGTATATATAATAATAATAATAATAATAATAATAATAATAATAATAATAATAATAATAATAATAATAATAATAATAATAATAATAACATTGTGAGATTGAAATCCTTATGTACTCACCAAGTTTCCTAACCTGACCCACTCAGTTTGCAGTTTGTATGCATCACAAGTATCAAGACTTAACCTACTAGAACTTGACTGCAATGGTGTTTAGGACCATTAAGTCTTTACACTGTACTTATGTATCTGTATTGATTAAAACATCCTTAGGATTTTATTTGTGTAACAACCCGAAGTTGTTCATCGCCGAAAACCCATTCTACCCGTATAACTCGTCGGAAATCGAAATGTCTCGATATAGTTTTTGGGTTTAGATAGTAAAATTTATATGTTTATTTTAACTCAATGAGTGTCCAATCCATTCAGGAACTCAAGAATTAGCCCAGAAACAATCGTTACATGAGTTTTAGAAACGTCCCCGCCGGGTGACGGAAACTCAATCGGGTGCGGCCTAAAGCATCGTTTAAGGCCGGTATCGGGTAGAATTCCACCGTGTCCAAGTTTTAGGAACTATATAAACGTGTCTAACCTTTCATTTGAAGCTTTTTCCTTCTCTCTCTACTCTCTCTCTAACCTCTCTCCTAAATCCAAAGATTAAGGGTCCAAAACTCAATTTTAAAGCCTCAAATCCTTAAGGTACCTTCCTAGCCTTAATCTATAGCATGTTTAGCTTCCAAATTTGACATTTAATCATGAAATGGGACTACATATGTGAGTTTACGGCCCAGGAGGCTGCCTAGGCCGTAAACACCATTTTGAAGAGTTTTAAGCCCTTAAACTCCTTCCTAAACTCATTTGGACTTTAGATATGGCTAAGGGACTTCAAGATATGGACTTAGAACACTTAAATCATGGATTTTGAGTCATTTAAAGGAGTTTACGGCCAAGGCATAAGCTTGGGCCGTAAACTCATGTAAATGGGGTTTTTCATGCCCTTAAACCTTTCCAAATCACTTCTATGGCTTATATATGAATTATAGGACCTTGGTTTTAGCATTTGGACACTTGAAACATGATTTTTGAGGGACTTATATGAGTTTACGGCCAAGGTGAGTGCTTGGGCCGTAAACTCCCCAAAAACTTGACATAAATCAAATTCTAAGGTGTTAGAAAGCCATCCAACACCACCAAAAGCCTTGGAATAAATCAAGGGACCAACCAAAAATACTTTAAGGGCCTTAAACACATCATTCATGGGATTTCTGAGAGTTTACGGCCAAGGCTTGTTCTTGGGCCGTAAACTCCAAAATTTTTGGTGTTAGAATGCAAACTAAACACCCCTAAAGCCTTTAGATGAATCTTAAAAGCCATTCTATGCAAGTTTTAGACCTTGAAACACCTTGTAGCACCATATAGTAGAGTTTACGGCCAAGAGGGGGTCTCATAGGCCGTAAACTCCATAACACCCCTCAAATGTCCCATAAAACTCATGTTAGGCCTTGGAATAATTCTATTAATCACATGTGATTTGTTTTAACAACATTTAACACCATTTTCTTGAGAAAATAGGAGTTTACGGCCAGGAAGCCATGCTAGGCCGTAAACTCCCATATAAGTGTCTATTTGATGCTTTGAAATCATTCCAAGTCCCTAAACCAAGTCTAGAAATTACCTCCTAAGTGTTAGAAGTCATTTAGCACCTTAAACCACACCCACCATGAGTTTACGGCCGTAAACTCATGGGGAATGGGTGTTTTTAGACCAAAACTCTTATATTAGTTTACTCATGGGGAGTAAACTCAAGTCCCAAGTCCCTAGTGTCATTTCACGTCCTTAAACGCCACCCGGGTCCCTCCAAACACTTGTATCGGAGTGTTTTCGCGACTTGAAGCAAGTGTCCCTGACAAATAGCTAATCTAAGTCCTAATTAGATACAAATGTGTATCTTTACATCATAATTAGGAACCTCGTGTGTTTACAAGTTCCGGATCAACTCTTAGCATCCAAATCGTCACATTTCTCGTCCGGTGAGTTCATACCCCTACCCTTTTTCACTGTTTTTAACTGTTTTCAGGGGGGAATACAAGCAAAAGTACAAGTGTATCTTGTACTCAAATTGATTTTCTTAATGGTTTCAGTTTCTAAATGTCTTAATTTCCAAAGATCTAGACAACTAATGTTTCGAATTGCAGGTTAAATACAGATTTCTGTTGAAAAGTACTTTGATCTATATTGTTTTTATAAAGAAATCATACTAATAAGAAAATACGAATATACGAATACGAATACGAATACGAATATACAAATACGAATACGAATATGTCTACGAATATGAATACGAATACGAATATACGAATATGTCTACGAATACGAATACGAATATGTCTACGAATACGAATACGAATACGATTACGAATACGAATACGAATACGAATACAAATACGAATATACGAATACGAATACGAATATGTCTACGAATACGAATACGAATACGATTACGAATACGAATACGACTAGGATTACGAATGCGAGTGCGCATGCGAATCCGACTACGAATACGAAGTGACGCCTTTGGTTGACACTAGACTTCGAATATACGGATACCGTACTCTCTGAGTGTCACTAGAGTTTCGAAAACGAATACGAAAATACGCCTCTGGACCTCTACTGAGCTTCGAATATATCCTCCTCAGAATGTCGACAGAGCTTCGAATACACAACGAAATGTACACTTTTGGAACTTCACAGAACTTCGAAAATACTATATTGTACACTTTTGTGTGGTTCCAAAACTTCAAAACATATTTAAGTTAGCAGATAGTAGCCATCCAAAGGTAGAATAACTAAGGGTTAGAATACTTATCTAATATTATACACATGGTAATAACTAGTATCAAATGGAAACGAACAGATAACTCGAAACATAGGAAAATATGGGATTTTCCTGGGATAACATAACAGTTAGTAACAAATCTAGATACAAATAGACAACTCGACATATAGGAAAATATGGGATTTTCCTGGGTAACACAACAGCACATAATCGAATAAAGAAACAAACGAATAACTATAACTATAAGAAAATATGGGATTTTCCTGGAATATCATAACCAATTGTTTTCGAAATTGTATCAAGGGATAACTAAACTGTTTTTAATAAGAAAATATGGGATTTTCTTATCAACAACTTTTCTCGAAACGTAAAGGAACTCGTCTTTTCAAAACTAAACTGCTTATGAACTCACCAGCTTTATGCTGATTTTCAAATTGCTTGTATTCTCAGGTCAACGTTAGACAGGTACACCGCAACCTTTTGGAGAAGACGGAGCGTTCCGAAGACTCGTCTTTACTTTTGTATATATTACATATGTATAATACATGTACAACTTTACTTTTAAACAGATGTAAACAATATTATGTAATGTAATGTTTTGTGATTACTGCTTTACTATGTGCATTGGATTTGATACTCAACGTGGAGTCAACCCCGGGAACGTTTCCGCCTTTGGTTTTCGGGGTGTGACAGATTGGTATCAGAGCCCTTGTTTATAGTGAACTGGTATACCAAAGCTTACATGGTATAAGACTATAAACATTAAAGGGCCTAAGTGCTCTGAACTAAAAGTATCCTATAATATATAAGTATTTTCAAAAAGTATTTAAGTATGCCGAGCCGTCGAAATCCGTAACTATAAGTAGAACAAAACATAAGTAAATGGGTGTTGTACACCGCGGTTAAACCTGGGCAGTTATGTAGTCGTGTCTAGGGTCAATATAGCCTGGCCAACTATATTCATTCGAGACACGGCCAACATATGCTTGGGAGTGACTGAGGCATGCGGCATACCTAAAACTTACCCAATATTCCAAACAACAAATCGTCGCTGCAGCGAACCATGAAATACTATGGGAGTATTTCTCAAGCCGATCCTTTGCAGAAATCCTCGTATACGCGTTATTCCTTGATTATTCCTCTAGCGATAAAATGTTCTATCTTGATAACTCCTTTCTGCTTTATCGTTTTGTAAGATGCTATAATTGCCCTGATGAGATATCTCCTGTCCCATATCTCTCGATTCAATTCAGAGGACTTATGATCCTCTCATTCCTGATCTTTTTAGATCAAGATGCCTCCAAGAAAGAGACCCAGCTCAACGAACAACAACAATCCTCCTCCGCCACCACCTCCTATTCAAATCGATTTGGAAACACTTCAGGCAACCATTTCCGCTACCATATCAGCTCTCCTACCTCAACTGAACTCTAGGGGTTCGGGAGGTGAAACCCAAAACCCAGATGATCGCCAGGGACACCAAAAAGGGGGTTCCTATAAAGACTTCATGAACGCAAAACCGACATTCTTCGATGGCACAGGAGGTGTCATTGCCTTAACCCGATGGTTCGAGAGAATCGAATCAATCTTTGAGATATGTGGCTGTTCGGAGTCTGATAAAGTCAAGTTTGCTGCCTGCACTCTCCTCGATAAAGCTTTGACTTGGTGGAACGGCCGAGTCAAATCCCTGACCTTATCGGTGGCTAATGCTATGGGATGGGAAGTAATGAAGGAAATCCTACGTGCGGAGTATTGCCCTCGAGGTGAAATCCAGAAGCTGGAAAACGAGCTATGGAACCTGAAGATGAAAGGTTCCGATATCGCCTCTTACACTTCAAGGTTTGATGACCTGGCACTCCTTTGTCCGGGAATGGTTACCCCGGAAAGCAAAAAGATAGAAAGATTCATCTTGGGATTAACCCAGCCAACAAAGGGGAACGTTATAGCAGCAAAGCCAGATACATACGACAGTGCAAAGTGTCTGGCTCAAACTTTAATCGATCACAGTGATGTGCAAGAAGAAGCAGACACCATCCCCGAGCCCACAGAAAAGAGTGGTGAGAAAAGAAAGTTTTGGAAGAAGAAGAAGAGTCAATCTTCCCCAGAACTCTCAAAGAAACAGCAAATAGTGGCAGTCCACGCTGCTACAATCCCTGGTGCTGTTTCTGTTGTCAATTCCACATCTCAAGCACCTGTCACCGAATATGCCGGTATCCTCCCATGGTGTAACCATTGCAGCTACCACCATCGCATCCCTGGCCCTTGTCGTGCAAAGTTTTGTAGAAGCTATGGCCAGGAAGGTCACCTCGCACGCACCTGCAAAACCCCAACCCCGTCAACTAGTCAGGCTTCCGGAGCAGGTATCGGTCAAACCTACTACAGTTGTGGAGAGGTAGGACACTATAAGCGAAACTGTCCGAAGACAGTAACATCTGGCAATACTGGGAGAGTCCTAACCATGGGACAAGAGAGGATAGCCGCCGATCCCACCGTTGCTACAGGTATACTTCTCTTTGATAAATCTCGTGCCTATGATCCTTCTCGATTTTAATGTGGTAAAATTTTCTAAATCCTTTGTCAATAATCGAAACGTGCACCGTCAAGATAACTAATCAATGAGATAGAGAAACGAGAAGTAACAGTTCTTACCTCTCAATGTTTATCCTGAAGGATTCCCGGGAGTTTCTTTCGAACGTCTAGTTTAGTCTCACATCTGACCCTCTGAGATCTTTGTAGAAATCGATTCTATAACCCTTAGATTTCGGATACTCTTAGAACTTGGTAACATCTATCTAGACCATCACGTCTCGAATCCTTAGAAACGTCTGCCCAACAAAACCCTAGTGATCCCTTTGAGGAAACCGAAGTCGTTCAAGGTTGAAATCTCCATGAGAAAACCGATTGATATCGTAGATTGAGAGAGAGTCAAAGTACAAAACCAAGACATGTCCCGATAATGAGAATTCGTTAGAACGCCCAGTAGAAATCAAATTCCACTTGAGATAGTGAAGATCCGAAGCAATAAATCCATTCATATCTCATTCCAATCCATGATCAGTATCTTATTCTTTGAATTTCGGGATGAAATTCCCTCTAACGGGGGGATAATGTAACAACCCGAAGTTGTTCATCGCCGAAAATCCATTCTACCCGTATAACTCGTCGCAAATCGAAATGTCCCGATATAGTTTTTGGGTTTAGATAGTAAAATTTATATGTTTATTTTAACTCAATGAGTGTCCAATCCATTTAGGAACTCAAGAATTAGCCCATAAACAATCGTTACATGAGTTTTAGAAACGTCCCCGTCGGGTGACGGAAACTCAATCGGGTGCGGCCTAAAGCATCGTTTAAGGCCGGTATCGGGTAGAATTCCACCGTGTCCAAGTTTTAGGAACTATATAAACGTGTCTAACCTTTCATTTGAAGCTTTTTCCTTCTCTCTCTACTCTCTCTCTAACCTCTCTCCTAAATCCAAAGATTAAGGGTCCAAAACTCAATTTTAAAGCCTCAAATCCTTAAGGTACCTTCCTAGCCTTAATCTATAGCATGTTTAGCTTCCAAATTTGACATTTAATCATGAAATGGGACTACATATGTGAGTTTACGGCCCAAGAGGCTGCGTAGGCCGTAAACACCATTTTGAAGAGTTTTAAGCCCTTAAACTCCTTCCTAAACTCATTTGGACTTTAGATATGGCTAAGGGACTTCAAGATATGGACTTAGAACACTTAAATCATGGATTTTGAGTCATTTAAAGGAGTTTACGGCCAAGGCATAAGCTTGGGCCGTAAACTCATGTAAATGGGGTTTTTCATGCCCTTAAACCTTTCCAAATCACTTCTATGGCTTATATATGAATTATAGGACCTTGGTTTTAGCATTTGGACACTTGAAACATGATTTTTGAGGGACTTATATGAGTTTACGGCCAAGGTGAGTGCTTGGGCCATAAACTCCCCAAAAACTTGACATAAATCAAATTCTAAGGTGTTAGAAAGCCATCCAACACCACCAAAAGCCTTGGAATAAATCAAGGGACCAACCAAAAATACTTTAAGGGCCTTAAACACATCATTCATGGGATTTCTGAGAGTTTACGGCCAAGGCTTGTTCTTGGGCCATAAACTCCAAAATTTTTGGTGTTAGAATGCAAACTAAACACCCCTAAAGCCTTTAGATGAATTTTAGAAGCCATTCTATGAAAGTTTTAGACCTTGAAACACCTTGTAGCACCATATAGTAGAGTTTACGGCCAAGAGGGGGTCTCATAGGCCGTAAACTCCATAACACCCCTCAAATGTCCCATAAAACTCATGTTAGGCCTTGGAATAATTCTATTAATCACATGTGATTTGTTTTAACAACATTTAACACCATTTTCTTGAGAAAATAGGAGTTTACGGCCAGGAAGCCATGCTAGGCCGTAAACTCCCATATAAGTGTCTATTTGATGCTTTGAAATCATTCCAAGTCCCTAAACCAAGTCTAGAAATTACCTCCTAAGTGTTAGAAGTCATTTAGCACCTTAAACCACACCCACCATGAGTTTACGGCCGTAAACTCATGGGGAATGGGTGTTTTTAGACCAAAACTCTTATATTAGTTTACTCATAGGGAGTAAACTCAAGTCCCAAGTCCCTAGTGTCATTTCACGTCCTTAAACGCCACCCGAGTCCCTCCAAACACTTGTATCGGAGTGTTTTCGCGACTTGAAGCAAGTGTCCCTAACAAATAGCTAATCTAAGTCCTAATTAGATACAAATGTGTATCTTTACATCATAATTAGGAACCTCGTGTGTTTACAAGTTCCGGATCAACTCTTAGCATCCAAATCGTCACATTTCTCGTCCGGTGAGTTCATACCCCTACCCTTTTTCACTGTTTTTAACTGTTTTCAGGGGGGAATACAAGCAAAAGTACAAGTGTATCTTGTACTCAAATTGATTTTCTTAATGGTTTCAGTTTCTAAATGTCTTAATTTCCAAAGATCTAGACAACTAATGTTTCGAATTGCAGGTTAAATACAGATTTCTGTTGAAAAGTACTTTGATCTATATTGTTTTTATAAATAAATCATACTAATAAGAAAATACGAATATACGAATACGAATACGAATACGAATATACAAATACGAATACGAATATGTCTACGAAAATGAATACGAATACGAATATACGAATACGAATACGAATATGTCTACGAATACGAATACGAATATGTCTACGAATACGAATACGAATATGAATACGATTACGAATACGAATACGAATACGAATACGAATATACGAATACGAATACGAATACGACTAGGATTACGAATGCGAGTGCGAATGCGAATCCGACTACGAATACGAAGTGACGCCTTTGGTTGACATTAGACTTCGAATATACGGATACCATACTCTCTGAGTGTCACTAGAGTTTCGAAAACGAATACGAAAATATGCCTCTGGACCTCTACTGAGCTTCGAATATATCCTCCTCAGAATGTCGACAGAGCTTTGAATACACAACGAAATGTACACTTTTGGAACTTCACAAAACTTCGAAAATACTATATTGTACACTTCTGTGTGGTTCCAAAACTTCAAAACATATTTAAGTTAGCAGATAGTAGCCATCCAAAGGTAGAATAACTATGGGTTAGAATACTTATCTAATATTATACACATGGTAATAACTAGTATCAAATGGAAACGAATAGATAACTCGAAA